>NC_142352.1:9965037-10135037 GCF_059441175.1 Urocampus carinirostris
GAGCTATGGCTGCAATCATGAGGTAAAGCAAGTAGATGGCGGTAGAGGGTAACAAGGTTCCAAATTACATACAGCTCTTTTAAGTGGGCCTTTGTCGAGTATCTCTGCTATTAAAACAATTTTGGTAACTCATTTTTGGTATGGGCAACCTAGGCAAGCTAGCTCCTGAGCCACTGCTGCTCCAAGTAATAGTTTCCATATAAGACAGTATGATGAGAATATATTTCCATTGTTAATTTAGGGGTTTTCTTGACAATTCAAACACTGAAAATGCAGATGTAGCCTGAAATAAACGTTATTTCCCCCCCCCCCCAGATTAAAAAAAAAAAAGCTGACCAAGACTGAAAGAAGATTTATATAGAAAATATGTTTTAGCTTACATCTGAATAGAAGATTTATTGTATACCCCAGGGGTGCTCACATATGTTCAGCATGCATGCTAGGAGAGAGTGAAAACGATTTACCCACCACAAAAATGCAATTAACTAAATATTGTCAAATGCATTGAAGATTGTAAGGTTTCTAATGACACCAAAAATGACTTCAAAAAAAACAAGATTTAAGGGTACCTCTCTCTCCATTAAAGACAGAAAAATAATTTGCATTATTTCAAAATACTTCTCAATGCACGGTGAATTAATCAATTAAGTTTAATTAAAAGTGTGAAATACAATAGTCATATAGTTAGAACTGTTTCCATTGCTAATGTTTTTGTTCACAGATGCTATTGTAATCAATAATAAGTAACACTGTACTATCCATACATGCTTAATAATTTAAATATGAGTAGTAATTCAGTTACTTTCTTTTCAATGGTAAGGAATGTTGATAAGCTTTGTCATACATTTTACGATATATATATGAAAATTTATATACTGAATTAAATTTCATTAGAACTTTTAATGATAAAGTACTCCATCCATCCATTATCTGCGCCGCTTATCCTCAGTAGCGTCGCGGGGGTGCTGGAGCCCATCCCAAACATCTTCTGGCAGTGGGCAGGGGACACCCTGAACTGGTTGCCAGCCAATCGCAGGGCACACAGACAGACAACTCACTCGCTCATTCACACCTGACATGCATGTTTTTGGAATGAGGGAGGAAACCGGAGTTCATTCAATGGAAATTCTGTGTTTTTATTTAAAGAGCTATAGTTGTTATTTTGTCATATATTCTCAGTCGGTAAGAAAATTGTCTCGAAGGTAAATATGATCTTTTGGGGAATTTATGAAAGGCATAACTACTTGGCAGATTTTCACTTTTCGTGGGGGTTTCTTGTCCCCATTGACCGCGATAACCAAGGGATTACAGCATTTCCAGATGGACAAAAGAGGATTAATCTTCAAACACCCAATTTTGACTTTGTTCTACTGACTGTTCTTTTCCTCAAATTTTGGGGGCCATGACAGCCTGGGCACTGACTCATATCCAAAACCACAACATTGCAGCAGATGAATAATTGCCAATAAGCCACCAAAATGCTGGATTGACATCAACCTATCGCATTTAAACGGCAAACGCTAATTTGTTTTTCAGCAAAATCAGCAGACAAATACTTTGAGGATTCACCACCCTTGACGTGGAAAACTGTGTGTGAAATATCCTTCAAGCTTTGGGGATTTTAAACGGGGAGATTGATGACACATCTGAGATCTGGCCAACACATGCACAGAGGCCAACACTGAGGGGAGAAAAATGTTAATATGTTACACAGATGCACGACATTTACTGACTAAACTTTATGGCCCGTTGAGGGTTTTCTACTTCTGGAATTGGGGAGACCCGAAGACTTTCTTAAGATCAGGGGTCAGCAACTATTTAGAGTTGCGGGTCGCATTGGGTTAAACCATTTGGGTGAAAAGAGGTAAAAAAAAAGGAGCAACGATTCTATAATGCACGATCTCAGATCAGACCGAGCTCCAGGAAAAGGAAAAAAATTGCCAAGGGATTTTTTTCATTCATGCAGACATCATGTTATAATTTCTTTATATTTGTATTATCGAATTGGTTTTGATGCCCTGCGACTGGCTGGCAACCAGTTCAGGGTGTCCGCTGCCCACTGCCTGAAGAAAGCTGGGATGGGCTCCAGCACCCCCGCGACCCTACTGAGGATAAGAGGTGCGGATAATGGATGGATGGATGGAAAATTGGTTTTGAAACACTCACAGTTAAAGCAAAATAATATATAAGGTCCCCTTTTTAAGCACAAAATTATGTATTTAGGTTTGTGTTTTGTAGTTGTATTTTATTTTAGTAATCATGTAGTATTTCTGCATTTGATTTGTGTGGTATTTTTGTCGTATTACTGCATTTTATTTTTGTCGTATTTCTGCAGTATTATATCTGTAGTATTATCATAGTATTCTTTTGTAAAATGTCTGTAGTATTTCCATAGTAGATTTTTTTCAGTATGTCTAGTGTTTTTGTAGTATTACTGTAGATGTATTTATGTATAATTTCTGTCGTAATATTTATTTTGTGGTATTTTTGTATTATAGTATTACTGTAGTGTTTTTGTAAGTATTTCGGTATTTTTGGAGCAGTATGTATTCATTATTTCTATTCTACTTTCATACTAGCATTTTTTAGTAGCAGTTGGATTTTCTTAGTATTTATGTTGTAATATTTATGGCTAGAGTCATAAAATTCTGACTCACAACACGTGGTAAGCTTTCTCTCCTGGCTTTGATCTCTTTGATCTCCGGCAAAACTAAGATAAAATGCGACAGAAAAAAAATGAAAATAAATCCAAACAGCTTGCCAACATCATTTTTGCCGTTCCATGTATTCTGTTACTCCCCAAGCCTGCACAAAATTTAGTCATTTTATTCATATTTAGTTTCTTTTGTCTTTTATTAGCATATTTGGTATTGGAGTATTCCAAAAGTAATTGAAAGTAATCAAGTTAAAGTAACCCTACCCATCCCTGGGCAAGGCACAGTGACATTATTTTGTTGTTGATTCATTGTTTTTGTCCTGTTTTTATTTTAATGTTCGAAATAAAGTTTTCATTCATTCACACAACAGTCTAAAAGAGGCGGTTGTACGGGCGGTTAGAATCCTTGAAATGCTGGAATTTTTTTGTGGTGCAAAGTGCTTGTAAATGCTTGAAATTGTTGCCATGTTTCACATCAAGTCTGCTTAAATATGACCCCGACACTGCTCTCTGGTGGCTTTCCTGTATCATTAAATTGCTTCTTCTCTTGTGATTAATAGCAGCTGGCATTAGTTGGCATATTTATTTGTATTAATTATTTTATTTGAATGGCAACATTTGTATCTTCATTACGATTTTTGAGAAGGGACTGCACAATACACAAAGAGGTAAGTATTAGTTTCAGGAGCGAGCAGCAGCAAGTCAACTGCAGGAGAGAGAGTGGGAAAGGTGAGAGGAGAGAGAGTGGGAAAGGTGAGATGGCACAACATTCATTTGGACAGGTAACTTAAAATTAGTTTTACCTGGTTATATCAGTATCAGAAATTATTTTCCCCCCATTTTATTAACACTCCACTTATTGAAACATGAATATTTTGTTTGTTTGTTTGTTTGTACATGATTCAATTGTTTGTTTGTTTGTACATGATTCAAATTGAATCTTTTCTTCCGGCGCCGTCACGAATGGCAGCCACTCCAGCAGCTCCCGTGTTATTTTCGATTGTTCTCGATTGTTCTCAGCTCAGGGATGCTGCTGGAAATGTGAATTTCCCTTCGGGGATGAACAAAGTATCTATCTATCTATCTATGTGGCCCATAGGCCATTGTTTGCCCACCCCTGTTGAAAATGTACTGTTTTATAAAACCTTGACGATACAAATTTCTCTATTCAGTGATGTGAACTATTGTATCCAAATACATAACTGATCACACTTCCATCCAGAGAATTGCTTTTAGTTTAAAACACAGCATGTCGTCTTGAAATAGGACTGCTACACAGCAAGACAAAAGAACAGAAAAATACTTTTTCATGTTGATTGTGTCACATTGTTCTTAAAGTTCAATGGCAGGTCACACCACTATGACGTCACACTGTTCAAATAACAAAAAAATCCAACCTTTTAGCATACCCTGCAAACCAGATTAGACCTTACTAGTGGCGGTTCAAGTGTGAGGCATAGGTCAGGTACAGAAAACAAAACAATTGGTAAATTGTATATTGGTTAAACTGACATGTCTGTTATAATACAACACAAGCAAAATGGGACGGGTGTTGCTAGGTCGGTAAGAGATTGGATTCAGCTGCTTGGAGTGGTCAGTGGTCCAGAGCTGCAGTACCCAATTTTGCCGCAAGAGGGCGGTATACAGCTCACAAAAACAAACCACACGAAAGTAGATGTTTATCAATTTTGGGGTTCTTATTGGGGATGCCTTGATGCACAACCTAGCTAGACAAGACAAGGCATGAAAAGGGTCAGGGATTAAAAAGGTGGAGGAAATATGGTGTTTATTGGTGTATAATAACGCACACCCCAAATATGTAATCAAGAATAGGTATAAAATTGTGTGCGACTTTCTCAGCTCAAACCAAGCATTGAAAGTGACAAACTTTGAATACATGCGGCCGTGATTCAATGAACTTATTGACAACTATGAACACAATATCAACAAGCTTTCAATACATTTATTTTATATCCTTCAAAGACCGAATCTTCATCAGATACACTAAAGCAACTGTGTCCCTCGTTGTGCTTTTGTTTGCGTTCATTTATATTTTTCAGACCAACTTTCTGTTTTCTCTATCATCTAACATTCACCTCTGGTACCTTGAATAAAAATAGTGAGATAATGCAATAACATCTAATGCATGTTACGCCTAAATACAGTACTCCTGCCCTTGCGGACTACACTGATTTTAATTCAAACGCACCACCTTAAAACGTCCGATTCTCTCTTGGGAAATCTCACAATACTCCCCTAACCACCTCAAAACATTTTCTCCTTGGATCTACACAATTCACGTAGGTCACCCCTTTTTTTTACTTGAAAATGATGAATTTCTGCCAGAGGTAAGAGATTTTCATGCCTACAAGACACTCATGGAGGGCTAAAGTAAAACTGTAAATTTCCAGGAAAATTGGCTGTTTCGGGGCCTATGAGTAACATACAAACACACATAAATACAGTTTGGATTAAATAGACAGGTAAACATTTTAGGAAAATATAACAAACAATGCAATCAAATGAAAAAGAAGAGTTTTAGTACTACAATTTAGAATTTAATTTCTTTTTCTCCCCCCATTTACACATACCCTGAGCGAGACACTCTTAGAAATACCAAGTGGCCCTCGAGGACAATCATTATTTTCCAGAAATTGGTCATTTTCACAAAGCCACAGTGTTGGCTGGTCCTACTTGAAACACTAATTAGAGAAGTGCACATTGAGTTCACATGTTGAAGCTGCAGTGACATTACCTTAAAGCTGTACTTGATGTTGTAGCCCGATTGCCGGATGCGCACAGTCTCCAGCATGCCCGTGTAACGCAACTGCCTCAGCACCAGGTTGTCATTAAACCGCAGGGGCAGCTGACAAGACAACATAGAAGTTAGAATAAAGGAAACATGTGGAGAATGACACAAGAGCGAACAACAGGCGGCAGCGGAGGGTGAAATAGAGAAGAACAGGAAATTATCTACAGCTCAAGAACACTTGGAGAGAAATAAGAGAAAAAGGTTTTAAGAAAGTGAAAAAAATCGAAGTGCGGTAGTACAAGTTGCTCTTGCCTTACCTTTTCAGCATTGGAACGGATGCACTTGACAAAATAAGGCTCGGACTGACTCAAGGTCTCCATTAGCTTATTGAGAGAGGCCTGCAGACACAAGACAATACATTAAACAGACTAAAAAAAGTATCAATTTGGTGGTTTCTTAGTAGAAGTTGACCAGTGGGTTTAATTGGTGGACAATCACAACTTTATCCTAGGTAACAAAATTGTCCAAAAATGGCAGACCCTTTTCCACCAAGAAGCCCAGCAACATTGAGTTCTTGGTAATAGAAATTAGTCTGCAAAATTCCACATATAACAATAACATTTTCATGTACTCTCGGTCTTGTCAAATCAGTTGTATGACATTAGAGGTAAAAAAAAGTGCACTACCCCTACAGTCCAGCAAGTGGCACTACGAACAATGACAAGTGAGGACGATGACATCGAGGAAGAGCAAGGAATAAGCCCGCCTCATGCATGTGACAGGTTTTGCCACAACGTGGGAAAACTGCAGCTTTAATTTCTGATCAAATACTTTTCAAAGAAATGACAAATCAGCCTGAAGTCAAAAGGACTTTTACATATACTCACAGCAGCGTTTGCAAATGAGGTGGATCTCTGAATAGAGACGGACAATAAAGAGACACCATGTTGCGCTAAAATAAGTTACTAAGTTTAAGATGTGATACAAAGCGAAAAATGAAACTAAGAAGCGTTCTTCAGAAACATTTTGTGTTTTTTGGGGGCTTTAAGTTGAAAAGTGTAGCAAAATAATACTTTTCTGCATTACTTCTAGTTCTACCAACTGAACATAAATAAAGACAATGGCTGAAAGTACTGTTGCATGTCCAACCATGTTAAAGGATTAACTAGGCAATGCCCTAAATTTCTAAAAGTATTGTATGATGTATAAACAACTACATCTTGTAATAGTTCAGACAGATGTTAAGTTTATGTACTTTATTTTGTCAAAGTTATTGGCACATGGTCCCCATGCATTGTATTTTACTGTTGCAGTTTTCATCATCCAGAGAAGAAGGTTAAAGCTTCAATAACACGTCCTTTTTGGTACTGGTGTTGTATCAATAAATGGTAAATTAGGATCGACCTGTCCAAGTTTTATCTTTTTTTTTTTTTTTTTTTAAATGTTCCGTTATATATTCTGATTATCAATCCTTAATACTTTGCAACAACGGGTTTCCTTGCGATTAGTCGTGTTTTTGTGTTTCAAGTTGTGAGAAATGGGGCAGGCAACTTTTTAAAATCTTTTATCTTGTAATACGCATCTCCTGTTTCAATCTATCCATCCATTCATTTACCGCACCCTTAATCTCACAAGGGTCGCGGGCGGTGCTGTAGCCCATCCAAGCTAGATTCGGGCAGTGGGCAGGGGACACCCTGAACCCTAAATGAATAACCATTCACACGCTGATTCGTACCTAGAGACAGTTTGGACCTGCCGATTGACGTGCCATTCTTTGGAATGTGGGAGGAAACCAGAGTTCCCAGTGGAAACCAACGCAGACACGGGGAAAACATGCAAACTCCGCACAGGGAGGCCGGTAGCTGGGACCTCTGAACTGTGAGGCAGACGTGTTAACCACTCATCCCCCATGCTGTTTTTTAAATCTTGCCAAAAATTATTACGTGGTATATGATCGTCCGTGTCAGCTGCAGGACGAAATCATTCTCTGCCTCCTCCATGGGAGATTAAAGCAATCAGGGCAACACAGGATGTGGGAAATGAAGTCATCCACACATAAGGGCAGCAGCTCTCATTGCAGCGCCACCAACAACCATATTGCACGCAAAGAAAACAGACCATCTGCAAATGTTAGTGCTTGCTTTCCTGCACTGTCCAATGAAAACTATTAAGTCGGGATCCCCTGAGGTTTTACGAATGCGCTTTTGACAAAACAATTCCAGTAAGGTGAACGTCAGGCTTAAAAGCCCGGAACGGTCATTGAGAAATGAATCTGCCATGCAGTAAAACGTCAAAACACGGGTGAGGGATTTGTTATATTTTATGCTGCAATGCGGTCGTGGGCACTTAGTGACACTAATATCCAATTCCACTGCTCCTTTGTGGTAAGGTCAAGTGATTTCTGTCAAGATGTAGTAAAGCCACAAAGTTGATGTGATTCATCTGAGTCTTTAGAGGGACAGTGTGTGTTATTTGACCACTAGAGTCTGCTGTATTTCGTAGTGCAAATAAAAACGATTGCTGAGAACAGTGTTTGTACACCTTTTTCACGGGCGAATTCAAGAAGTAAATGGAAGGAGACCACGAGGAAGGTCGCGGTTGACGTGGATGGATGAGCGCACTGCAGGAAAGAGGTCTAAATCTAGTGGAAGCTAGAGCTGTTGTTGGTGATAGGAATGAGTGGAGAAATGTCGTAAAAGGATAGTGGGATGTTTGGACACATTCCAAGGGATGGGCAGGGCACCCGTATGATGCGGCAGGGGTAAACCAGTGAAAGCTGTCGGGCCCTGCTGTTGAACAGAAGAGTGTGTTGCGTCACCCTGACCCGAGTGACATGGCCGCTTTCTTGTGTCCCGTTTCATCCGGAGGGACGAAAGAATGACCAACTTGGGTGCCGAAATGCATTTGGCATTTGGGTTGGCCATGGTCCAAAATTTTTTGTGTGTGTTTTTTTTTTTACTATTTTTTTCCCTTTTTATTTTCTTTGTTATTGTATGTGTTTGTCTTGCTGTCAGTCACCCCATCTTGAGGGATATGACCAAGGCAGATAGAGATAGAAACAGAGAGAGAGAGAGAGAGAGAGACAGAGAGACAGAGAGAGAGAGAGAGTGAGTGATAGACAGATAGATGTCTAGATAGATAGATACTTTATTCATCCCCGTAGGGAAATTCACTCTATGTGAAATTTATGTGAAATGAATGCACATTTTTAGACCTACAAAAAAATACACATTTCCATGATAGTTTATTCATTTTTATTTATTATTCAAATCATTTTTTTAAAAATAAATTAAGTTGTTTTATTTACCTCTATGAGGTGCTAAATAATACACACTGACCCTTTCATGTAAGCATGTGTCAAAGGCATAGCAGACAGTCACACTCTTTTTTTTAACATGCATCTCTGGAGTTTTCATATTCATTGTGAGCGGAATGAGACAGGGCAGTGTCGTAAAACTGCACTTAAATGCTGCTGTGTGAAGGTGTTTGTGCATGTGTCTGACCTGGAATTGTGCACTGATACTGGGTGGTTTCTTCTTCTTGTGGAGGTGAAGCAGTGACTTTGTAATGCGGTCATGAAGCGTCAGGTTGCTGAGGTACTTCAGAGACTTGACATTCAATAAGTGCTAAAGGGTAAAGAGTGGAAATCAATGGAAAACTCATGATCATTCATTTAGCATTTTAAAAAAGAGTTTATTTTGGTTACCTTTGGAAGAACTGGCTTTTCTTTGTAGTTTTTGTTCCTCCTGTTTGTAAGATAAAGGATAAAAAGGGAGATGTATTTATATTAATTCCCTTTTCATGCAAATTAAATCCACTTCATACACTACTTTGATTATTGGGGAAGCAAGTGAGCTCCATCCTGTTAATTTGGAGGAGAATGGGCATCATGGATTTATCATTGACCAACTGCAAAGCACGCATAGATGAACAACTTCTGACTTCAAAATCAGGGCTGCAACTAACGATTATTTCAATAATCAATGAATAATTCAATTATTTTTTCCGATTAATCAATGAATCTTTTGAATTTCCCTCACTTTATTCAAAAATTGCAGTTTTGCACAGAAAAAAAGTGCTGAAAACAATAGCTAAGAGCTGCTTTTTGTTACCATTTAAGGCAAAGGACACAAAGTTTGATATGCATTTCTAAAATAACAACTTAGTCTTGTTCCACGGACAGACTGAGGAGATCATTTCTTCCTCATTCCATGAGGCTCTTTAACTCCGCCCGGGGGAGTAAAAGCCCACATTAAACCCCACCCCCATATTTGCATATTACCCTATTTTTATTACAGTGTGTATATCTAAATACTCTATAGAAAAACGTTATATTGGATATTTTTGTATTCTATATCTTTATTTTATTATTTAATTTTTCAACACAAGGATACTGCTGGAAGTGTAAATTATAAAGTATATATCAATCTATCTATCTCTATCATTTTGTTACTCTGTTATTACCAGGTTAAGTATTCAAAGTAAGGTTAAATAGTCTCAGTCAAAAGCAAAAAAAAAAAAGAAAAAGGCATATAAAATCACAATGACCCAGCACTGGTAAGCTATTTCCAGATTGGGTGAGCGAGCACTTCAGCTGTCCTTAAGGGGCACCCACGTTCTCACAAGTACCACGTTGGAGGCCCTCATTTTATAACATAAAAAAACAAGAAGTATTTGTCAAATAGCGTAACAATAAACAAAAATACATAGAAATTTATGCTACACGCCAGCTAAAATGGAAGATACTTTTGTTTATAAAGTGCCAAAAAAGGGGTATCATCAAAGGAGACAGCAAGCGCTTTGTCAGATCCAGAGGGCCTCATGCATTTTTTTATCCTTTTCAAATGTTTATCTTTTAAATTTGTTTTCCTTGCACTGACAGAAGAAGCCCTCCAATTTCTTCACACTTATATAAACACCATAAAGGCCATCCATTCATGTATACATCAAATAAGTTCTTCGCCCGACCCAAAGTAGGTCACACAACAAAATGTGGTCTCGAGTCGCCCTCTACAAAATCAAAGTGCTACTACAAGCATCCACTTAATATCACAACGAAATTAAATGCACTCATATATGCATTGATTTAACGTCCTGAGTGACGCATAAATTGTGTGACCCAATAAATGGAAATAAAAATGGTCTGCATTTATATAGCGCTTTTCCAGTCAATGAAGACCTCCCAAAGCGCTTTACAATGTGCTTCACACTTTTCCCTTTTACACACTAACTAACCGATAGCAGCAACAGCCATGCAAGGCAACTACCTGCTATCGGGGGCATTAGGGATTCAGTGTCTTGCCCAAGGACACTTCGACATATAACACGGAGGAGCCGGGAATCGAACCTGCGACCTCTTGATCCCAAACGAGCGCTCTTCCTGTCACAATATGTTCAACCCTTTTAGTAACAATGATAATAAAGGTATATTCTATTCAATTCAATTCTATTCTACCTCCTGACCTAATGCCGCCCCAATCGATATGATTTGTTGGCAACACTTTTAAAAAGCTATCGTAATTAATTTTATCGGTTCATTGTTACAGCCCCATTCAATATTCACTCCTTATTACACTTCTCTCCTCAATATAGCTACAATGCTTAAACAAAATGAATACATTGACACAGACGGTTTAGGATTGAGAGCCCTGAACCTCAAAACTTGTGAGGCGAGTTCTAGTCTACAATCCTGGACGATAAGGCAAAAGCAGTCATAAAATAAAATGATTGAAAATAAATTCTCCAAAAAATAGGGTGCTCTCACATGAGAATGTCATGGGCTCGCTCCAAAAGTTTACTGCTGGCAGGGTTGACAAAGATACCATCGTCTTCTGTAGTGGAGCTGTTGGATGATGAGCGGCGTTGTCGACCCACACGCCTGTTCCAACCGAGGCTTGGGGAACTGCTTTGGTAAATCACACATGACAGAATCAGAATAACTAACATATTCGTTCCTCATTTGATCAGTGCCTTGGTGTATTTTTCAGGTACTTTTGTGATTTAACTTCGGAAACAAAGTTATCATGGTGATGCAGGGTCTCAGTCAGTGTCTGAAACTCATGACAAAAAGTTACCGTGCACCAGGGTAGGCAACTTTTCAGAGTTGTCTGCCCCAGCCATAAAGTTGCCTGCCCCATTTTTCACAACTTGAAACACAAGACGACTAATCGCAAGGAAACCCGTTGTTGCAAAGTATTAAGGATTGATAATCAAAATATATAACAGAACATTTTAAAATTATGTTTATTATTAATCTACTTGTGCCCTGCGACTGGCTGGTAACCAGCTCAGGGTGTCCCCTGCCCACTCCCCGAAGATAGACGGGATGGGCTCCAGCACCCCCGTGACCCTACTGCGGATAAGCGGTGCAGATAATGGATGGATGGATAAATCTACTTATAAAATTCATTGCATGTATATGACATCACTGTTTTCCATCTGCCATCCGTATGTACCTGTATTTACTCATCTTCATTCATGCAATGTTTGCGTTGCGTCGTCTGCTACAAGCCACGTGAACTCCTCTTTCCGCGATGCTTTTACTGTACGTTTACGTTTTGGAGCGTCATACATTTTGTTAGCTTCTTTTGAATATTTCTTCTGGGGCTGAGGTTTTGGCTTGATTCCTAACCACTTATCCATTTTTTCTTGTGTTCTCTGTGCGTCTACTTTGGAAAATGATAAGCAAATGCACGACCTTATAAGGCTCGGGAAAGCCCAGAAGCACGAAGTTATTTGGTGCAGGCTTCTGATTGGCTGCCGAGTATGCAAATTGCCAAGCAAACCGAAATTCTGAAATTTCCAAAACGAAAGAAGATTTCAAAATCAGGATAAAGCAAACGTTTGATTTTTAAAAAAAAATCTTGTTTTTTATTTTCTTGAAAATGTTGTCGGCCACCCGGGCGGAGATGTTTTGTAAGTTGTACGCCCGACGTAAAAGATGCACGCCCCAGGCATCCGGGCAGACGTTATTTCAGACACTGGTCTCAGTCTGAGTCATCTTCAGCCTCTTACCGTGGACATCGTTCATTGATGGTGTTGCTCCCTTGATGATCAGACAGAGGTAAACGAGGATTTTTCCTGCTCACACCTGTATATCAACAGAGATCAGTGTGTAAGAGGCACGTGGCTTCCATTCGAAATCTAAACTCAAAATCATTCGTCAAAATAACAGTACTCCAGTGTTATTGCAGTGTGTTATAGGCCTCTTTAGTGTGAGGTCATTATAGATAAAAATAAAGGTTTGTGAAGGTTAAAATGTGTTACTTTTGTTAGTGTCAAATTAGAAGGAGGGCATTTAGTCACAATGCTTTGGATTTTCTGTTTCACGTTCTTCCTCGTACAACATTGTGCTTTCGTGTGGTAATATTGATTCCTTTGTTAGCGTAAAGCAATAATTAACTTGTCATATCTAAAGGAAGTTATGCATTTTATATGGCAATAGAAATGATGGGAATATCAGGAGCTAGCTAAGAGATTGTTTTAATAAATGTCTTATGACAGTACTGTATACCGTTTTCAGTCTCATCGATTTGTAAAGTTTCACTCTCATCGGGAGCTGCAGGACAGCACAAAACAAAGGACAATTATACATTTGAGCATCATGAGAAAATACCCTTGAAAGTGGTCATCGAAACCTTACAGGTTGAGGTGCAAAGCATTGAATGTAAGAAAAACATGAGAAAGAAGAATAATACACACATACAATTACCAAATAAACTGTTATAACGGGAAATGTATTACAAGAGCTGTATCAAATATGACTTAAAAGAAGATATCCCTGATCAGTCCGACAAAAATTGTCAGAAATGTATGCTTTTGTCCGTTGTGTCTAAAACAGTGTACTGCACAATGAATCAAGTAAAAGATGTATTTAAATAACAAAATAAAAACGATAAACAATGGATATAGCTTTTATCATCTATTACAATTGTTAAATATTTTGCAGAAAGTCTGAACCAAACCCCAATTACTTAAGGCTCTGTGTCCTACTACACCAAATATACAATAGTATGATTCCAATTGAAAAACAGAGTTTCCTTTGTATGACAATGTATTTCAGAGGTTGGGAACCTATGGCTCGTGAGCCATTTATGACTCTTTTCATAAGTACAGACGCCCCCTCTACTTCCGACCATTCGACTTACGTAAAACGGTAGATACGAACATTTTTTCCGGGCTGTTGAAAAATATCCGGACATTGCTGTAAGTTAGATTTTGTATTGTGTGCACCTTTTTCCAGGTACAGGACATTACTGTAGTGCTTTTTTCCACTGCTACCGACGTGTGGTGGCGCTGTGAGAGATCACCCAGCATCCACCCCGAAGAAAAAAAATCTGGCTTCTACTTCCTAGTTTGTGTGTAAACATATAGTACTACGTGTACTGTATCTTGAGCGGGCTAAGAACGTTGACATTTTTATTAATATCTCGTGCATCCATTCAATATGGTTGGTGTTAAGTGTAAAGAAGAGTCGAGCAGTTTCTTTTGAAATGAAAGTGGAATAAGAAAGCTTGATGCGGTTGACAAAATAATAATAATAATAATAATAATAATAATAATTTCCTTGTATTGTCATTCTGTGTAACAATGTACACAGAACGAAATGTCGATTGCACCTGACCCGTTGTAGCGAGCCGATGCAGCCGCAGCCAACAGAGGGCGCCGCCGACCACTTTTTAAGTCTTAGGAATGACTCGGCCGGGGCGCGAACCACCGACCTCCCAGTCTCAAAGCGGGCGCCTTACCATCTAGGCTACTGAGCTGGAACGCTTTTTTTCGGCCACTTTATCCACAGAATAGGACCTCTTGAAGCGCATCTTCCAAAAGGAAGTTAAACTTTATTTATCTTTATAGAGCATATTATTCTATGAAATGTTTATTTTTTAGAACAAAACGGTTTTTACTGCAGTTTTTACTTCGGTTTACTGTCGAGGTGTCACACCAACAGACCCTATTTTGGTTGTACATCGCTTAAGATTTCTTTCTAAGGAGGCTTATTAAACAATGTATGTTCACTGTTGATACACTTTATGATGAAAACCCACAGAGCAAACTGTAAACACTCAAACACTCTATAGGCGAAGCTATACACATGGTGCCTGAACTGCTCCTTCCCCTCGCCCTGAGCAGCCTGCAGCGGATGTAAATACATTGGTATCCTTGTTTGCAGTATTTTGATACATTTTTACAAAATAACTTGGACCTTGTTTTGAAACCATTATTTAGGAAAAAAAACGAACGTCAAAATTAGCCTTAACTCTCTTGAGTAACTGTGGGAGGGAGACACATTTTAAGTGGTATCTTTATATTGATATGGGTCAAAGGCTCTGGCATTATCATTATTTCAAAGACGTAATAAAATAATCAAATGTTACACAATGAAAGAATTCGCTTTTGACTGGAGAGTTGGTATGGTGTTGTTTTTTCCATTTTGTCTAAAAATATATGGTGTGGCTCTCTCAAAAATTAGAAAGGGAAAATAAAATTATAATCATATTTTTGCTTTTATGGCTCTTTGGGTCAAAAAGGTTCCCAACCCCTGATGTATGACATTGTGCAGCTACAAATTTCCTACAGAATATTTGATGCGGCTCTTGTACTGGACGTTGTCATGATGTCTGCGATGCAACCCACCAGTCCTCAACCACCATCACCAGCATGAGTGATTCTGCAACATGAGAGCATTTATTTGCGCCGTGGTGGGGAGGCAATTTGCCCACGAGGACAAATGAGGTCAAACGTGGACACGGAGGTAGTTATAGTTACCCAACTGTGTCCATGTGTTTTAACAAAGCTAAGCAACATGCATCTTTTTGCTCTGCGACTCACATTTGAGAAAAATGACATGCCTGTGAACATCATGCAAAGGGAAGTTTCACATGAGAACAGACTAAATAAATATTCAGCTACAGTACGTAGTGCAAGAGGAAATACAGGGAGAGAGGGGAACGGGAGACCAACAAGCATCTAGTAAACAGAATTAGTGTCTAATACGTCTAACAACAGAAAGCCATGGTTGCAGACAATAGTCACAAAGTTTGTAAATTGTGGTCTTAAAATTTGGGTCTTGTTGTTCTGATTTTCTCAAGCTGCAGTACAAGTGCAGTTATGTTGATGTTGGTTGGCCTCATCCCTTATCCTTCCTGGTGGGCTTTGGGTGGACAGATAGTGTAGGAGGAGGTTCTTTTATATGGCAGCCTTACTGTGCTTCTCCTCTTTGCATCTCTGCAGGATCTCTAAGCTTCTCTGATGCACAGGGTGCTGCAGAAAACTAAAACTATCCACACTTTTCAAAACTGCACAGGGAGCAGCGTCATCATGCCCTTGGAGAAGCAAAACAAGATGAGAAGTAAGGAAATGGACAAACACATGGACGCACAACACGTAGAAAAGATGGAAAGACGAAAGATTAGATGGTCAAGAAAAAGATGCAGTTGTCTACAGGAAGAGGACGTTTTAATATTGGAAATCGCATCTTAGTTGAATGCTAAATTGCCATTCCACAAGACATTCTATAGAAAAAGAGCCACAACGTGCCGTTTTCAGTTTTAGTATCAACAATTTAAAAGGATACAACAAAACTGTACCCCTTTTTAAAGTTATCACTGAATTTCACATAAATATAGTATGTTTGTACGCACATGCTGGATTGCAAACGCATTGTATATACAATATATCAGGGGTGTCAAACTAAATTTGGGTCTTTGAGACTTTGTTCTGAAGCGGGACGTATGAGTTAAGAAAAAATTTAAACTCAAATTCTTTAGCATCTTTTTTCAGTAGTATGTTTTATCATCCAGCTTACATTTGTAACCTACTCCACATGTTATGATCACGGATGACAACGGATATTTTCTAAACACAACACAGTTAATAAAAAACAATGGGGGGGAAAAGGCTTTTACGCTTGACATTTATTATTTTAACAGTGGACTCAATGCAGTTTTACACCTGAACCAAACTCACCGCACCATATTAACCCAACACTGTCCTATGCCAGAGAGAGCGTTTGGTTTGCATTTGTTTAAAAAAAATCATAACATTTGATAGAAAGGACCTAGAGACTCGCTCCTTTTTTGACCTACTCAAAAATGTAAGGCGGGCTAAATTAAATGACCAAACAGGCCATATCTGGTCGGTGGGCCGTATGTTTGACATCCCTGAAGTGTATCATCTCATTAAACCCTGCTTGAATGCCAATACAAGTATTCATCGGAAGAAAAAACTTAGTCAAATAGAAATGTCAATATTTGATTGCTTGACCAGATCTTTAAGGAATTACAAGGATCAGAAAGCATTTGGCAGCAAACACAAATGGTAATAGATGTTCGTCCAACAGCACTGGAAACATCTGCCTTCAACTTTACAATTAACAACATGTTCCTATTTTATATCAAACAAAGTTTCGATGAAGAAAATCAGCAATCATTTTGACAGGAAGTTTTGAGAAAGAACAGCTGGAGTAAATACATGGCAGCCATATGACTACAAAAAAGTGCACAAACTCCAAGAAACAGCAGTTAGGAAAGCCTCATACATGTCATAATGTGACTCATGTCACTGGAAATAAACATTACATACACTTCCGTTCAAAAGTTTGGGCTTGCTTTGACATTTCCTCGTGTTCTAAGGAAAAGCGCCAATTTTTATATGAAATGAAATTATCTGCATTTATATAGCGCTTTTCAAGTCAAGACTTCCCAAAGCGCTTTACAGTGTGCTTCACATTTCCCAATAGCGGCTGTGCAGCCATGTAAGGCGCTAACCTGCTTATTGGGGGTATTAGGGGTTCTCAAAGACACTTCGACATGTAACACGGAGGAGCCGGGAATCGAACCTGCGATCTCTTGATCCCAAGACGAGCTCTCTACCTCCTGAGCCACTGCCGCCTAATACAAAAATAACATGAAACTAATCCGAAACACCCCTTAATACGTTAACATAGTAAATGACTATTTTAACTGCAAAAGTGTGGTTCTCAATGCAATATCTACATAGCTGTATCGAAGCAATAAGTACTCCAGTGTTCTAATAGTACATTGTATTGATAATTGCGTTAATAGGCTAATGGATGATTAGAAACACTATGTGCAAAGATGTAAGCACAGCTGAAAAGAGTTTAGCTGGTTAGAGAAGCTATAAAACTGACGTTTCCTTTAAGCTCGTTCAGTATCCCGAGCATCACATTTGTGGGTGTCATTAAATGTTCAGAATGGCCAGAATAGAAATGTTCGTGTGAAACTTGACAGTATTCTAGTTCTAAAAAATAAAGGCTGTTCTATACGAGAAATCGCCAATAAACTGAAGATCTCCTACAACGCTGAGTACTACTCCCATCTGAGAACAGCATAAACAGACTAGCTAGAGTAAAAAGAGAAGTATAAGGCACAACTAAGCAAGACAACAAGTACATTAGAGTCTTTAGTTTTAGAAATATATGCCATGAAGTTTTTCAATTAGCTGAGTGGCAAAAAAAAAGCAATATCTGAGCCTGGCCAACAAAGGAAGAAATTACGGTAATATGGGCAAAAGAAACGCATCCATTGGACAACTCTTGATAATTGAAAGTGTGAATTTTTCAATGAAAGCACAAAATTGTCCGGTTGACCCCAAACATTTGAACGGTAGTGTAATTACATGAACAATAAGTAGCATTTGTTGCTTTAAATAAGTATATTAAGCGTGGTGGTTTGCTTCCTAAAGATACTATCAATTGCAGACAAAAAAAACCCAATTAGAAACATAGTTCTAGAGGCATCCAAATAGTATAATAGTAGATTTTTCCCTGTATTTAAAAATGATGGTACTTTTGCTATCTGTTTGTTTTCATGCAAAACATTTGCTTCATTTTGTCTTTGAATATCCATCTGGGATAAGAATTCTGTTTGACTCACCAGCCCTCCTGGGCGTGTGCCTCTCCCCAGCTTGCCTGAAAGCTACCAAGGCCCTGAAATAAGCCCTCAATACTGCCCAGCGGAAGGTGGCTGATGGATCGATGCCGATCAGACTGCAAATGAAGGCATTCTTGCTGCTCTTCAGCAGCGCCACGATGTCTGGTCGCATATGGTCAGTGTTCTTCTCCCTGAAATCCTTTGTCAAAAAGAGAGGGGGACAAATGCTTTGTACGAATCAAGGTACGGTATCTTGTCACCAATTGTCAAATCCATGGCTTAATTGTTTTGCAGGATTTGTATTAAAGGAATACTGTTCGGAGCTCAAATAGATGAGTAAAATAGGTACCAGCAATTAATGCATATTTTGCACCACAATGAATAGTATGGTTTTGAGCTAACACTGAATGGTTAGTTTATATAACATCTTTCAAGTACAATCTCAATCGTATTGCAGAGCTCATACTAATTTTCATGGCCAAATTCAAGCACTATTGAAGGACTTTCAAAGATAATTTTCCATTTTCTCCAGTACCGTCAAAAGAGGAAATGAATAGTGCATTTTGTAGATCTACAAATGTGCGTTTGATTTACATGTGCGTTTTTTTATCTTGCGTGTTCATTTATCAAGACATATGACTTTTAGATCTTGAGTAAAACATTCGCGAACATGATAGTGGATCTGAACACTGAGCGAGTTAATATTTTCTAAACAAATTTCTCCCAATATAGGTGTTGGGTAAGCACGACCATACTATGTAGCTTGTATTTTCAGTTGCAGGAGATACAATTTACCACTGGGAGAGACTACCTTAATTTTTGCATGGCCCGTAAATAAATGTCCATGATTGATATGTAATCCTTGCTATACAGTAAGACCTCGGTTATCGCGGTTAATGGGGACCAAAACCACCCGCAATAAGTGAAAATCCGCGAAGTAGCGGCGCACCTTCAAAAAAAAAAAAAAAAATAAATAAAATAAAATCTCATCTCATCTCATTATCTGCACCGCTTATCCTTATTAGGGTCGCAAGCGAGCCCCTAACCCGCGGCGCGGGTACTTTCGGGCGCGATATTTTTTAGACCCAGTTAATGGGGAGCAAAACCACCCGCAAAAAGTGAAAATCTGCGAACTAGCGACGCCCCTTCAAAAAAAAACAAAAACAAAAAAAATCTCATCTCATCTCATTATCTGTACCGCTCATCCTTATTAGGGTCGCGAGCGAGCCCCTAACCCGCGGCGCGGGTACTTTCGGGTGCGATACGCACGACACCGCGACAAGCCAAGCGGGTCGGGCGCTCGGCGCGGAGGCCGGCCTGTCGGAAGCGCAGCAGAATGCGCGTTCACGCGAGGGGGGAAGGATTTTGTACGGGAGTCGGATTTGGGCACAACACCGGCGCCCGGCGTCTCCCGCTCGGGCCGCGATGGCTCTACATGGCGCTACACGGCCCTCGATGGCTCCGGCCGACGGACGGGCGGCCGCGGGGGAAAGGGGTAGGGGGGACCTGTGGGGTTAGGGGGGGCGGTGAAGCGGAAGCCGCACCAAAACCGCGCGCCGGGAAACGAGAACGGCGCGCCGTGCTAGAGTCGTCGGCCGAGGGGGATTCCCGCAAAAAGTGAAAATCTGCAAAGTAGCGACGCCCGTTCAAAAAAAAAAAATTAAAATAAAAAATAATACCATTACAGACCGCGAAGCTCTGAATCCGCAAACGTCGAACCGCGAAGTAGCGAGGTCCCACTGTAATACACACTTCACAGTGCCATGTTTGGGTGTAGCATGTATCTGTCCGCTTGATTAAGACCCATAGTGTGCAATGACGCTTTATAGGATAATTCCATACAAACGAATGCCGGCTGCCGTTAATCACAAGGAGGAAAAATATGCAAGGCCAAGCCCTCGGAGATCAGTATCGGTATCATTTTTAAGCAGACTTGTTGAGAAACATGGCACCAATTTCAAACATGTTCAAGCACTTCACACAAAATTCATGCACTTTTCAATCCAAGCATTTACAAGGATTTCAAGCACCCATAAAAACCCTGTTATTGATTTCGCTAATCAACAAAAAAATGGTGGTGACTGGTTTTCACAGGTTAAGTTTTGCTTAATTGATAATACAAAACTTGTATTTATAAAAGGGATTGGGTAACATTGTTACAAATGACACATAAGCTTTTAAATGTGGAAGGTTTACTTGAAAATGATGCCATTAAGTTACTCATTATTATTCATATTTATGTCCACAAGTTTGATTAGCACATTCACACTGACCTTGACACCATACTTGACCTTGCCAGCATAGTGTCGGATAATGAAGGCGGGCTCCATGACAGCAGGGAACTCAATGTACCGATTTCCTTCATGCTGTCGCTTGAATTTATCCAACAGCGTCTGGTTGGTGGCTTGTGGAAAGCTGAAACCCCCAAAAAGTTTTTAACATGCAACGCACTTGTCAAATGGTAAAATGGATTTTAACATTTGCAGTAAGAATGATATCCTCTTAAGAAAGGAGCTCTAAAAAAAAAAGGTTTAAAGCCACGTTGCAAACCCACACTATGAAAAAACACCCTAGCAACAGTAAACTCACTCCTAATATATGCATCCAATTTTTAAACGACGGACAATAAAATAAAATGTAAAAATCTATACTGTGTAATGACACACTAAGGCTGCCAGCTACTATTATTCAGATGAGTTAAAACGATTTGATCTTTAACCAGTTGGACATTTTATCATCTGACACTGCAGCCATTTCAAGTCAATTGATGCTTCCTTTCTTATGGAGAGCCAGAACTGCTGCGGAAAATCAACAGATTACAGGAAGAGTGGAGGGATGAGACACCAGGGGTTTTGAAATCAGAGCTCAATCAAAACAACACAGACACGCACTGCAGCTTTTCATGCTGGAGGAACTTCAGAGTCCAAATGGTAGGTCATTAAGTCCAACAGTTAAAACATAAGATGAAACTATAAAATGACGGCGTCACTGCCCTCATAAGAATGCATGCGACGGAACATTTATGTTGTAATTTACAGAGATGTTTACTCCTCAATTAAACATAATTATTTTTTAATATGCACAAACTGATAAACGACACCCTTAGACTTCACACAGACTTGGACACATTCAGTTTTCCACCTTTTGATTGATCTGGATTGTTATTCTCTCCAGATGATATTTTCCATATAACTCACTCACTTGCACTCTTCATCCAAGAGGTGGAATAAAGCTGTTGGCTTCTTGCTGATAAGATTGATACAGCCTGTATTGTCAATGTAGTCGATAGTTCTCCAGCTGATGCCCTCTGCCCTGTACTCTTCCTACAGGGTACACAGTACACAAAATTGAAGGCAACATGTGCAATTTTGCTTTCAAATATGTATTCCCTATGTAAGTTATGTTCCCTGTGTCCCTGGGAAAGAGCTTGAGTGAATAAAACCAATCTAAGGAATGGTTAAGGACAGTCCTTGCAGTCTGTTACTCTAATGTTTCATGTACTTATGAGATACCCCTTTTTACAGTATAATAATTATTTCCTGTTGGAGGACAAATAAAGGGTTCTTACAGCTTAAGGCAAGTAAAATTCAAGACTTTTTAAGATATTTTAATGCCTTTTGAAATCAAAATTAAGACCATGTTGACAAAAAAAAAAAACAATTGAAACATACAAAACCAATAAAACCACGTTTCTTGTACACAATACATCGCGCCTCGTACACATCATATCGCAAAACTTTTAGCTGTGGCGAAAAACGTACATCAGACAGCCACTACTCATTAAATTCACACTTACTATAGTCCAAAGTAAATGTCTCTGTCCGAAGTTGCTATGTGTATTATGGGTAGACCTAAGACATACGTCTGATCTGATAGGCCCGACTGAAACCACATCACCGTTTTGATAGTTCTGTTATTGTAGTCACAGGATGTTGCCACAAAAGCAAATCTGTGAATAATTAAAACAAGGACAATTTATAAATGTTACCAAATCTTTTGAGTTAAATCAAAACAAATCTTAATCATGTGTTCACATTTTTAAGACTTAAAGAATGCAATGCCTTTTAGTAGTTACTCCTAAAAGTTAGTTGGGATCTGTCAATAAATGAATAAAAAACATTATTGCAGGGGATGCTTAGAACATTTAGATTATAGGGGGTGGTTTGAACAATTTATGCAAATGCAATATTTTTTTCCTCAATGTTGTGTGTTTACATATGGGGACAAAATGGGGTGGTGAATGACACCAGGTTGCCAAAGTTTAGAACTAAAAGCCTTTTGTATAGAAGGTTTTCACCACATATAAAGGGAGAATCATAGGTAAAATACCGTACGAACTAATGGTATCTGCCGTTAATCACAAGGGGAGGAAAAATGCAATGGCAAAACTAAGCTCCCAGAGTGCAATGTCGGCGTCATTTTTAAGCAGATTTGTTGAGAGACATGGCAACAATTTAAAGCATTTACAAGCACTACATCCAAACTTCAAGCACTTTTCAATCCTTGACGACACAAGAATAAATTCAAACTTTTGCAAGGACTTCAAGCACCCATACAAACTTTGTGAATTTATGTTTAATCAAAACCTTTGTCCGGCGGGGCTGGGAAATATCTGACATTAAACTCATCTGGAGTACAGACATTTTGGATGCCCCTGCTTTAAGAGATCATGTTTGACGATATTTGAGAAGATATTTCATTTGAAATAGCTTTTGTCTTCATGGTTTGCTTACCTGTTCCAGTTTGAAGGTGTGTTGATTGAAGTAGTGCTGGAGACGCTCATTTGCAAAGTTGATGCAGAACTGTTCAAAACTGTTGTTTTCAAAGTCCTCAAATCCGAAAATATCCAAAACACCAATGGACAAGATCTGTGGGACCATAAAATTGGATTTTGATTAATTTAGCAATAATTTCCTTAACTAGGATTATTTCTCCTCTCTGTCTGTTTTCTACTGTAAAGCCTTGAGTATGTTGCGGCTGGCTGTGGGCAAAAGATAAGGTATACCCTTTTTTGCCGGACAACCTGGTAATGCTGTTTGGAATGCTTCTAGTTCTCTACCTTGGTAGGTTCCTCCAGGTCCTTAATGTTCAGCAAAGCATGGTTGATTCTGAAGACAATCCAGTCAAACAGGGCACTGTACAGTGACTTGGCCATGGAGTCTCTTACTGTACCTGCCTAAAAACACATACACACTTGCACAGTAAGATAAAGTTTTTATGGTATAAGGTTTTATAAGAGGTCATGTCAGTCATTGAAATTCAGTGTCAAATTATTCATAAAAATCAATGAGACAAAAAACAGAGGGTAGCTTAGGGTTTAAAGCACATACATTTATTAAGACCATTGTGAAAGCGGTTGTGAGAATTTATAACCCATTGTGCTTAAACAATGGGAATGAAATCATATTTGCTTTGGCAGTCTGTCCATTTAGTCCAAGTAAAAACTATTTTGATCACACGAGCAAGACATTCCAATCCTGATGTAAGATGGTGTTTGTAAACCATGAACTGGATGTGTTTATTCACACCAGGTAGCTATGAAAGTTGTTTTAACATGTTTTCATTATGAAAGCAGTTTCCCAACCTTTATTCAGCCAATGCAACCATTTCATGTAATCAAAGTCTCATGGCACAATACCAACTTAAAATATTGAAACGCTGATGTTGCTATCTCAATTTGCAAAAACAAATTACATTGTTGGAAGTTTATTAGTCCAATAAAGAGATGAAACATATATACTGTACTTGTTATGCACAAATCCCTAATTATCCACGAAGTATCCCCATATAGCCAAATCCCAACTTATTTTGTTGTATGAAGCCTTTCCCTAAACAAATAAAAGAAATTACCATGAGTTCAAAGCAGACATGTCCAAAGTACGGCCCGTGAGCACATTTTCACTGGCCCGTGGCCTCTATCATAAAATAAAAAATAAGTAGCCAGCCAGTAAAAAATAAATTTGTACCCCAAAAAAAAAGAATCAACATTTCACCAGATGATGGTAGTGGCCCTTTGGTCACATTGCCCTTGGCTTTCTGTGAGAATTTTAGCCCACCCCATTTCTGACATGGTGACTGTAAATAAAAAAAGTTGACTGTGAGGGCGGCCGCTTCCAGGATAAGGGGAAATCAAGAGTATCTTTTCACTGGAATCCGAAACAACTGCGTCTGCCGAAATTGATTTCAAAAAATCATATTTTACGAACCACCGCTAGATGAAACATGCTAAATACAAAAAGCTAACTGGAAACGAAGGCTGTTTAAAGATGAAGCAACTGGAAGATGTTTTAACGGCACAGCACCAACCTTTCACGAGACCCCGTGAGTTAAATGAAAATGCTAGAAAAAACGAACTACGAGGTCGCAAAGCCTATTGTCAAGAACTTCAATCCTTTAATGGAGGATGGATTTATAAATGACAGTTCAGAAAAGGCCAGGCTGAATGGTCAGCCCTCACACATTTTCAGTTGACCAAATCCGGCCAAAACTAAAGAGATCATTTTTGACTTCAGGAAAAACCAGCCCAACCATGCCCCACTTTTCATCAACAACAAGGCTGTGGAGGTTGTCAGCAGCATCAAGTTCCTAGGGGTGCACATCACAAACAAACTCACCTGGTCCGTGAACACTGCATCACTGGTGAAGAGGGCACAGCAGCGCCTGTACTTCCTGCGGAGGATGAGGAGAGCCCACCTGCCCCCACCCTCCCTCATCACATTCTACAGGGGCACCATAGAGAGTATCCTGACCAGCTGTATCTCTGTGTGGTGTGGAGGCTGCAGCGCTTCCGACTGGGGTAGTGTGAGGAGGGTGACGAGGACAGCAGAGAAAATCATCGGGACTTCTCTCCCCTCCATTCAGGACATTGGCCAGAAGCGCTGCCTATCCCAAGCTAAGAACATTATCAGGGACCCCTCTCACCCCCATCATGGACTGTTGACTCTGCTAGCCTCTGGGAAGAGGTACTGCAGTGTGCGGTGCAGGACCACCAGGTTCCACAATAGTCTTGTCCCCCTGGCCATTAGACTGTTAAATGGTCAATCAAACACATAGTAAATCTAAACTGCTGCTAATCTGTACATCTGTTGGTTTTGTTTGACTTTTTGCACTACTGGCAGTTCTTTATAGCTAGCCACTCCTTGCACATCTGTTTCTCTGCACTATTGTACTTACAGCGTTATTGTTACAGTGTTATTGTTACTGTTTACCTGACTTGTTTGCCTGACTGCCCATTTTGCACATCTGGTTAGCTGCTCCTCTTGCACTATTTGCGCTACTGTAAAATACTATACATAGCCATAATTACTTAGTATATTATTAGTACTCAATACTCCAACTCAATACAACATTTTATTTATATCTGTACATTCAAGGAAACTGTGCGGGTCAGATGTATCGACATTTCGTTCTGTATACACGTGTACTAGAATGACAATAAAGTAGATCTGAATCTGAATCTCTTTGTGAAAAGTTTGGACACCTCTGGTCTAAACTCTCCACCCGGCGGAGTAAAGGCCCACATTAAACCACACCCCCTACATTGCATATTACCGTACTTTTATTGCAGTGTGTATTTTATGTAGCACTATTTAAATACTCTATACAACACGCTACAGTGGGTATTAGCACGTCACATTGGGTATTTGTATATTGTATTCCTTTTGCTTTATTATTGTATTGGTCTCAGCGAAGGGATGCTCTTTGCTAAAGCTAAAAAGCCCCCTGTAACGTTTCCAGATCAAGAGGGACTAATAAAGAATGAAAAATCATTTTGTTCACGACTATGGGTGTACATTTAAGACAGCTCTTTTATAAGCTCTTTTACAAAAGTATTGGGTTGAAATGTAATTCATTTGTTAAGCCATGTATGTCTATGTTGTTTTTTGCCTCATGCGGAATGCTCTCATCTGCAGACCATGACTTTTGTTTGTTTTCTAAATACGCTTTCTAATGAAAACAGTCCGGAGACTTGAAATGCCTTTCGTCTCAAAACACACTAACAGATGGTGTTAGTATGAATATATGGGTCCGAGTCTCCATTACAACAGTAAAACAAGTGTGTGTCTGAGCCTGCATGTATGACTTGCAGTAAAGTAGTAAGATTGCAAGAGGAGATCCGGTATGGGTTCAAGCTGTCCTGTAAACATGGCCAGGTCAGGCTGAAGAGCAGCAGCCATTATTGGGCAGGCAACACACTTCCAGACAAACTAGACACCAAAACACTCATCTTGAGCATATGGACATGCCTGACCACAATCTGATTAAAGTCATCCGTACATTCTGTTCACATAGCAGACTATAGAATTCCCGTGCAAGTTTAGCATAGTCAGTAAAGTCCTTACTTCTGCCAGTTTGTAAGGGACGATCAGTTTTTCTCCCACTGTGATTGTCTTCCGTGTTGTCAGAGCTTCAATCAGCATCTCTTCTTTGACCTGACCAAGACATGACAAAGCACAAAGATTAAATCTGCTTCCAGTCACAATATAAAAAAAATACATGATTGATCAGAAGACATTTAAATTAAATTCATTGATTGAAATAAATGGCACTATTTATCCAAGCATATCTGGATGGATTGTAACTGGATATATGAAACCACAATGACAATCTCTTGTACAAATAATTATTGAAACAGATGTCCAAGATGACATATAAATGCTTATGTGGCAACAATGTGTATTAATATACTGTTTAACACCTAAAATACTGTAATTCTGGATAATTATTTTGCATTTTCTTTAAACTGTGAATGATTGACTGGGTGCTCCAATTGAAGTTCCGTTGTTCTTTGACAATGGCAATAAATATTCTGAACCTGATAAATTAGAGGTCGGCAATTCCTATATTTGATGTTGACAAATATCTGTGTATTATTTGTTATTGCAACATACAGTGCAGCCCGGTCATCCTGGAAGGGGGATTATCTCATGTGCGGTATCTTCATTTTCCTCATGTTGAGGTTTTTGAGTTTTTCCCTTGCCCTCATGTAGGTTTTAGATCAGGGGATGGTGTCATAATAGTCTGTGGTTTGCAATAATCTGTGGTCAGTGCAGCCCTTTGAGACTCTTTGTGATTAAGGGCTATACAAATAAACATGACTTTACTTGACAACCCAAAATCCATTTAATTACAATAATTACTGAATTACAGTATGTCTTTGCTTTGAGAAATCTAAATACATGCAACAAAGAAATCCAATTTTCAATGTCTTTTTTATTTTGATAATTCGAAAAAAATCAAACACAAAATGGAACGAGCATAACATGTCCCTTAGCTGGGCAACAAAATAAGTGTGATAAAACACATCCATTTATAAAAAATAAATTAGCAGCCAATATGTTGCGATATGATTTAGTGTCTTCCCGTAAAAAATTTAGCCCACCCCATTTCTGACGTGGTGACTGTCTTTGCTACGTTTTCCTTATTTATTTTCTTTGTTTTTGTATATGTGTTTGTCTTGCTGTCTTTCACCCCTCTCAAGGGATATGACCAAGTTAGATAGATAGATACATGATTTAGTGTGACAATAAATTATTTTCCAAGAACCCAGATTAAAACCAATCCATAAAGTGAAAAGTTTAAGATTTTTAAGATTGTTACACATTTGAATCTGAGGAGTAGTAGTTTGATTTCTCCACTAAAATATTTTTCCTAAGACTATCTATTATTTTATTTATTATCGATTATTTTTTAGTAATAAAAAAAGAATGTTTGTTGTCAGAAATCTTCTAGTGGAAAACCCGATGTGGCCTGACCTCACCCAGACCCTAGCTGCAAAGGCCCTGAATTAAACTGTGTTTGCCCACAATTTATTTTTTATATTTTTTTTAATTGAGAAAGCCCAACCATAAGATGTTAACTCCACATTGTTATTAAACACATTTTAAAAATTGAGCATACAGAGAAAAGGTCTAAGAGCTCATGAGAGTCTGTATGGCATGATCCAGTAGTACCTGAAGGAGTTCTGAAACCACAGGCAAAATCTCTGGGTTACAGATGTCTATAGAGTCATCCCTGTAGGTTTTCCTCTTGTAGCGAATGTTTCCAAGGTGAAGGATGGCTGACAGCAAGGAGAAGATCCTAAGAAAATATAGGGTTTACCATATTTTCAAAAAAATAACGCGCAATCTTAGTTTCGTGTGCCATTGCTGTATATTCAACACACGCATGAGGCGCACCTGATAATATAACGTGTACTTGATATTCAATCCGATACACACTTCACCCTTCAACATAGTAATAGTTTCCGCTACTAAGTCCACCTTAAAACAACGTATTTAAAATTGAGCACGAGCAAAACTGAGTTAGGTTGTGATTTGTTTAAGTATCGATGACAAAGTGTTAACATTGTCTTGAATCATCAATAGTTGTGGTCTAGGTAAAACACAGACAAAACAAGCTCCAAATAGGAGGGAAGAAAACTTTTTTTTTTTACCGGTAATTGATTATTATTCAAACCCATCAAAGTACCGTATTTTCCGCACTATAAGGCACACCGGGTTTCAGGGCGCACCCTGAAAAAATAGTTTTTGGTCCTATTTTTGACATACATAAGACGCACCGGATTATAAGGCGCTATAATGGGAACGTGGACAAAACAGTCAGATAGTTCAGTCCAATTTCTTATCCCCCTAATATTCCCAAAGCTTGCAAAGACGCAAATACGTGTCGAGAACACGTGCGGATGCGGTGTCCGTACGATGTCACTCAAATGCATCGTTCCATCATTCGGAAGGTTAAAGTCTTGGGATTCAAGAAATGACAACCATTCCTTAGTTTCTATTTTCTTTTACGCTCGCAACTTTACAGTGCATGACAATAAACACTACATTATCTGCACCGCTTATCACAGAAACATCGAGTTCAGTCTGAAACAAGATATATAGCCGGAGTAGCTCACCGAAGTCGTTGTGTTCATAATAATGTGCAGCCAATGTCCTCTTATATCCGTGAGTGTAGTAAATCCAGGAGAATAAAATATTTACAAATACAGTATAGTAAAAAATGCTTTCTGTATGCCGTCAAACCACGTGCTATACACATTCATCTTTTTCGGCCAATTGCAGGCTTTGTTTTGCTGTTTAAGCCAATGCCAGCCTGTAAATGATAAAAAGGATCCGCCTCTTGACCTCCGAATACCTTTAGCCAATAGTGATCGATTGAAATGATGATTGACACATTCGTTAGCCAATGAAACGCCGGTAAATAAATCCCAGCATACACCGCGGACTACTTGGCGTTCGGGGGAAAATCTAGTTGCCGGCTGCAAGTTAGTTGCAAGACTTTGCGAATTAATATTGATCCATAAATAAGGCGCACTGTATTATAAGGCGCATGGTCAGCTTTTGAAAAAAATAAAGGCTTTTAGGAGCACCTTATAGTGCGGAAAATACGGTACTTATCCAATGTATTTGATCTGAATGTGTTTGGTTAAAATGTCTATTGAACATCCAAGGTTCACTTTCAGAGTTCAGTTTCGGTGCCTTGGCCAAAATAATGGTCCCAGCAGACACGTTAGCCTGAGCCAGTGTTTTTCATCCTTTTCGAGTCAAGGCACACTTTTTTTCATTAAAAAAATCTTATGGCGCACAGTCCTTGTTTAAAAATTAATCCGGAAACTAATTTCATGTTATTGTTGTTTTTGTTTTTTTAGTTGAAAAAATTATATTGCCTAAAATGACTGTATAGATTTTTTATCTTCTGATGTTATTGTGGCTCAGGAGGTAATACAGGTTATTACTCATTTGGGTGTATATTTTGCTATCATTTTGAAATTTAAAAACACAACAAAAAAAACTAGATTTTTTTTACTACCATATTTCTTCGTTTTATAAAATAATAATAAAAAATCAATTCGCAAAATCACGTTTGCAAGTGTTTTACATTACTTGATGTATTATTGATCGCATCTGTGCAAAACTAAAACAAATAAAAAGAAAGGGCTATGCAGCCTTTTAGAGCAGGTTGACTTCCTTATTTGATGGCTTCATTTCCTTCAAGTTCAAAACCCAGTGACCTCAGCTCCCCATTTTGAGTGTCTACTAAAGTTTCAACTATTTTTATTTAAAATTAGACGTTATCAAATATATTTCCCTGCACTACCCCATGAGCATATTATCAGTATATAAAAGGAATGAAAAAAATGGCAATCTACTGCCATCTATTGATATGGATGTATGTTAGTTACTCGGCTGATGACCTGACGAAAGCAAAGATACTGAACAGCGGGATGCTTTTTTCGCAAAGATAAAATTGGTCAGTTCCTTGCGGCACACTAGACAAGGTCTCACGGCACGCTAGTGTGCCCTGCCACACTGGTTGAAAAACACTGGCCTAAGCATCTACATGGAATTATAGCAAGCTCAGAATTTTTTTATTTTTTTTTAATTCAGATCAGCTTTGAATCCATGCAAAAATGTGACGCCATTGGGAGACACCATTGGCATTTGGTACAATTTGTAGGGCTCACTGTCCACCGCACACGGAGGTCATTTTGAGAGATCGGTTTTATAGGGTATTTTCGCGATCTAACAGTTTTATGTCGACATGTATGTGAGGAAAATAATGCATGCCAAAAGAAGACAGGATGCGACGCGAAAGAAATAGTGGAAAAGTACTGCCGTGATTGCAACACTGGCGCTTAGGAATGTATTCCAAGCCGCCAAAAGCAAAATACCGATCACTAGTGCCGATGCTAGCAGATTGCGTGGTGTGCCTGGGGCTTGAGATGGGCATACAACAAGGCACAGTTTGATGGTGAAGCAATGATGTCCTGATGACAATCTGCAAAATGCACATTCACACATGCTCGTTCTATCATATACAATTAACACTTCGCCCTTTAACGTTCTCATGGTATCCTTTACGTCCACGTTTTACATCCACACACAAACACCATTACGATGAAATTAAATACTTTTATGTGCTCCCTACAGTCGTGAGAATACGGTAGATGATGTCAAACATGCACTGTGCAATGCAAAAGTGTTATTTCAGACTACTTTATCAAACGTATTCATTTGTCTATAGTTTGAAGCCATGTGTTGGCATCCCATCTTGTTTTTCCAACATGACAAGGGTTTACATGGAACTTTGTAATAAATAGAACAATTCAAAGCAGTAGCGCTATTGATTGGGTTCCATTTTGGGGAGCAAACCCAAACGTTAATGTCATTACTGATAAAAGTATGTCTAAAATACTGTGCTTGCGTGTGTGTCAAAGTGAATGTGTGTGTCCATTCATGGGTGGCTGTATTCTATCACTCACTGTTTCCGTGTGCAAGGAAGAAAGCCCACCATCTCCATTCCCAGCTGAAGCCGCTCAAAGTCGTGCTTCAAATCCTCTCCTTCAACTGTGAAACAGTCCTGCAAGATGTGGAAAACCAGGAGTCATCACTCTCACTGACACAATGTCTAAGAGCAGCTTGCTATAAAGTGGGGAAGCACTTACTGATACTGTAGAAATAAATAGTGCATGGATATTTTTGTGTTAACAGTCCCTTGATAAGATGTTTAAAAGCGGAGTTTTTGTTTAGACTGGCGAGTTGAGGTGAAAAACTGTGGCCGAAAGCATAATCAGAAGGCAAAAACGAATAAGACCTCAAATTGTGGAACAGCAAGCAGAGAGAATGCTCCTTCAGTGCAAATATTGTCAGTTTAACTTGGAGCGTGCCAACAGGAAACAGGAGAGCAGCTAAGAGGAATGTTCACAACCCGTGACATTAGGAAGACAATTTCATATGTTTTGCATAGCGCAGATGTCACCCAGTACATTATAATAGTAACCTGTAGCTTGTTTATTTCAAAGGAACTGACTTTTTTATATGTATTATATGAAATGTTTTTTTTTAGACTCAAACATGTAGCAAACACATCAGGATTTTATACATACAGCAAAGTATATTAACTGCAAATTAAGGGCAAATTGCGCACCAGCTCTTGCATCGCATCCAATTCGAGTGTTAACTTTCTAACCTGCGAGTAAATGAGTCAACAATACAAGTAAATCCACGAAGCAGAGGCATTCAAACCATTTTCTTTGCTTTCTCGGTCCTTCCACAATATAATTATGACATTCCGAGGCATCTACAGCCAGGACAAGAGACTGTATTAGAAACAGACCTTTTCCCTCTTTTACCATTTTCAGGCTACACTAACAAAAAAACAGGGACGAGCATGAAATCACTCTGCACCCCCTTCCCCTACTTCCTAATGTGTTGTGAGTCCCTGAACAACGGTGCTAAAAGTAAGATAAGAGCACATGGGGGGGAAAATTATAAAGGCTCTTTGAACTCAGTTGGGCATAGTTAACAAATACTGCATAGAGAAAATATTATAATTAAACTTTTTAAGGACCTCAACCCATGCATCCCACATTCAAGGGTTTGAATAATGGGCTAAGAATTTTTTATTTTTATCTCGATAATTTCTTGATCCGATTCTCTATGTTTTGAACTTTGAATCCTTATTAGTGTTATTAGGGAGCTGTGGCCTAACTCTACTAACTTACGAATCGAGGCAGGATACACTTGCTGACATTATTGATTCATTATTCATCCTTTTTACTTTTGATGAGCAGCTTTGATTTTTAATCAGATTGAGCGAGACGAGGTGTGTCTCAAAACAAATCTCTCATCCCCCTCGTGTAAACATTCCATAGTTCACCTGCTCACCTGAGAGTGAACACCTTACACAAACACAAGGGAGTGTGTTATGCTACTTTTCTACACTTTGTTTCTACATTGGATATTTGAGAATAGCTGTGATCTTAAGTCAATACACCCTTTTTAAATGCTTGAGGTAGAGATTCACATCTTAGACAAAATACAGGAGTTTACTTGGCTTCAACATAGCAGGTCTTGAGGCTTGATAGTATCATACCAAACGTCGCTCATGACAGACTTGAGACTAAATAGAATTCTCTGACTTTATCCCCTGACTGTGAAGTTACACAATACTTACAGGAGTCTATGATGGCATCACAATTTATTTATTATTTAATGTTGTTTTATGTCCCAGGCAGTGAGGTTACCTTATCCTGGTCTTCTCACAAAGCCTTATGCATTCTAGCAGTTCCTTGGAAAGAAGACACTCAGTCTACAGGTCATCACTTCAATGGGGGGAAAAATGAAATGTTTTGCATTTGTATCCTTTGTCACACCTGCCCTGGACTTTTTGTGGCACAAAAATATTCCACAATCAAAGAGGTGTGACATTGGAAAATGTTGGGTTGCACCAAACAAATGGCTTCCTCCTAGTGTGATTCAATGTGTTTATGGGTCTTTTTTGTGCAAAAATGTACTACTAACATAGGAAAACACTTTATTACTGCGTCCTCGTCCTCCCATACAGAAACTGAACAAGAAAATCAGACAACAGATCTACTGTGGTCAGGATATGACTGGACATACCAACGTTTTTTCAACGAATAAAAAAAACAGATCAAACCATAGCCCATTGCAAAACCAGAAAATGTGTAAAAAGGGAAAAAAGGAAAGCAATGTGCAGTGACCTTTAAAATACAAATGTCTGGATCTGACACTCAGATACTGACCGCTTCACTCTCACAGTAACTGTCCCGGTGCAGCCGCGAGGTTCTCTTTGTCATCTGGAAATGTTAAGAGTTTACAGGGCATGAGGTTAGAATTAGTCAGCAGCATTCCACAATGACATAATACGACATAGACACGTATAACACAAATGTTACTAACAATATCAACATGCAGTTAAAAAAATAGACAATTGGACGCAACATACACACAAGAATTTGACAGGAAGTAAACATTTTTTAAAAAGTTGTTGAACACTGAATTGAGCGATTTCCCAGAACCAACTATGAGTTTATATGATGTATGACATTTGATTGAAGTAGTTCTATTGTCTATTGCTTATATGATTGAAGATAAAGCCTTGAAACTTGCTATGTTTTGACCATGAAGAGAAAAGATTTAAATCAGAATATCCTCCCAAAACTCAATAAATAAAACTAAGTATTAATTTACACTGCTAATTAGGTCTGGTAATAGATATGTTTTATCCCTTGAACATTAACTTCAATTAAAGTTAATTTTAAGGTTTATAATAGTTGTGTCTGCTACTTGCAGCTACTAAGTGACAACAATTTTACCTCAAAATCTTTGAAGATTTATGAACAGTTGCCGATATTCCAAATTATCATTCTATTAGATATTCTATATAACACGCTACAGTGGGCATTTGCACGTCACATTGGGTATTTGTATATTGTATTATTTTTGCTTTATTATTGTATTGTTTCTCAGCTCAGGGATGCTGCTGGAAATGTGAATTTCCCTGCGGGGATGAATAAAGTATCTATCTATCTATCTATAATTTCCTGACTCTGAATAGCCAATTGAAAAATATGACATAGTACACTTTATATAATCTTTACCTTTTGTTATTGGTCAACGACTAATTACATCGTATTTTTAAATTATCTTACGTTTGCTATGAATTGATGTCAGATGTCATCACTTCATGTAAAAAAATGACTTAAAAACCTGGTGTTGTCTTTTGTCACATTATTCTAGTTCAGTTGAGTGGTTAGCGTGTACTGTAATTTACATTTTTAAGACTCCAAAGTAGACCTTGTTTTTTATTGGTAATTTTCCGACTCATTGAAATACTCTTCGAATAAAATAAAAAAACACCCCCATATATTGTGCGGGTACACGGTTAACAGTCTCGAGAAATAAGAGTAATGCATTAGAAGCAAGATGCAATACAGCCATTTTATGAGCCTGACAATGATAGGATCCATTGAATGCAGACAAATGAGCGCCAGTCCCCACGAGGTTTATGTCGACTGAACACAAGTTGCCCCAACTTTGCAGCAATAAAAGGGTTTTGAAATTAGCAATCTGTTCAAGAGTGTGCATTGACCTTTCACACAAAAGACAAAAAGGGAACAAGCAGCATCCAAAAGACTGGAAGCAAATTTTGAAAACAGTGCAAAAATGTGGGAGAACTTATGTAGGCATGTGTGTTTGAGCGTGCATTTCAGGGGTAAGGAGGAATGAACGGAATTCTTTGCTCCTCTGCGTAGGCGGTAAGATTTCATAGGAGAGGAAGTCGCCAATAGTCTTGGAGTTGCTGTCAAAGCTGAGGTAGCGACATGTTTTAAACACCATCAACATTCCCGATGTGTTCGGAGTATGTGATAAAGCCTTTCCGTCAGGCTCAAAGTAGGTGAAACCTGTTTCGTGGATCAACCAGAGCACAATTACCTTTTGTTGGTGTGTATTTGTCATTTGATGGATTGAGTATAAGGGTGTGCGCGCATGCATGTCTAAGACACAGTTAAATGTACTGCATGTCACTATCCACATAAAACCGCAACAATGACACACAGGTAAAACAAAATCTAGAATGTTAATTGATAGAAACAGGTGAGGTCATTATCAGGGTTTGAATAGCTTTTTCACGGGCAAATTCATGCACTCTTTAAGGAGGATATTCCAATTTCTACGGTACCATCAAAGAAATAAATCCGGTGCCGCAAATATATATTCTGGTGCTCAAAAGGAACTGTGCAGAACAAAACCAAGATAGTGAACTGACTCACACTAAATTATAGAACTGCAAATCAAGTGTGATCTCCGCTGTTCCCTTTGATGGAGCAGATCACATATGCGTGGCTTCACATTGGCAAGCGCTACTCTCATGTCCTTTTTACAGCAAAGTCTTTTCTTTTTCATTGTTTTTATCTTCAGTGTCCTCAAGAAGGATTGTGAGCAAAGATATGTTGTGCTAAATGGTATCAAAAACTAGCGCTTTCTCTGTAACAATTTGATACATTTCCATTTGTTGACACCAAAACGTTGGGAACACTGTTTTCTGAAAAGATACTTTTGAGACTGGTTCTGCTGAATTTCAGAAATGTTGTCAGGGTATTCCTCATTGGCTTTTGCTAAACGTGAATGGCTGTCTCAACCATGCCGGATATAAGGCCCGTGCAAGGAAGTATTCATTGAAAGCCTTTATCTAAGTGCGTGGCAATGGCTCAGTTCTTGGGATACAAACATGTCTACAATTCTAGACACATCTTCTGTCTTACTTACACAGTTGTAAAGAAGGAGAAAGTTTGCGAATTTATATTGAATTTATTTATGCGACCGCTTTCGCAGCAGAGACTCAACGAACCCCTGACACCGACTCACCCAATCCTAATGGTTTGATCAAACCCAGGTTAAGATCCACTGGACTAGATTCTCCTGCTAGCCGATAGTTAGATGCTCGGGCTAACTCAAGCTCACCAAGCTGCTAACTTACTTGCTCAGTCAGTTGCTTGAGACACATGGTCTACCAGAGCCATCCCTAGGGTGAGTGTGTGCCTCAATATGTTCTTAGTTCACCACAAATTATTACTTGTTGTTAGGACTGTATCTTTCTTCACCTTACCCCCAAAAAAGTATAGCAAATGCAGCACAACAAGATAAAAATCGGTAAACAGATAAAATAAAACGACCATCAGATTTAGGTATTAACTTTTTCGTCAAAAAATGGAATAAAATTATATATATATATATATATATATATATATATATATATATATACATACACATATACACGTACTTTCTCTGAAAAGTAAGACATTTTCATGCCTGCATAATACTTATAAGGCAAGGACAACATTTGAGCCTCCACTGTAAAAAATAAAATATTTTTTTAAGAGTAACAGTGAATCCAACCTGACTGAGGTAATGGTATTCTTCAGGTTTCATGAGGTGGCAGGCAGTCCTTTCTTCTTCACTCGCTCCTGCCAGCAGGTAGTAAAACACATGGTAGTTTCTAGAGGACACAAAAAGGTAACCTTATAAATGTTATCTCCTAAAAAACAACAACAAAAAACAGGTGGACACAAAAGGGCCTTTTTTGTTCCCTTTTGAGACGCTTGTTAATGATCAAAACCCCCCAAAAAAACAATTCATTTTGCTAAGAGCAAACAAAGTAAGTATTAAAATCCTCTAAAACGGATTTTCTTTTAAATCAGAACAAGGAAATCTCAAAAGGTAAACTAAAAGATGGGAAATATGGAAATTAGTCTATGCTGTCCAATTTAACTTTGGGTGTAAGATTATGAAAGACATTTTTGTTTTAAACCATTAGTTCTTGGCAATTTTTGATATTTGTAAACAAGACAAATGCCATTTTCTTTTCATACTATAGGGTGCATCTAAAAGCCCTAAATTAGCCAGAAATATGAAGGCGCGCCTTATATTCCGGTGAGCCTTATTTACCGGAAAATGCAAAGGATAGAATTGAATAGTTGGATAGTTACAATTAAATGCTACTGCATATGGTGACTTATCTGCCTTTGAGAAACATACAGAGTGGTATAAGTGTGCCCTTTTTAGTTAGCAGTTAGTTGTTGCTAAAAGGAAACAAATGAAAAGCGCAGAACTTCAATGGTAGCTCAGACGCCAACTTTTGAATGCTAAATGAAAACACGCTTTCGAAGTTGTTTTGGATATTAATTGTCTGTATTATTACTTGAATGAAGACTTTTGTCTGGTTTAACGTTTCGTAAAAAACAAAAACAAAACCCTACTTTTGTTTGAATTGTTGTCAATGATACTGCATATGATAACTGTTTTGCCTTTGAGGAACATATAGCGTGGTCTTCAGGTGCCCTCGGGTTTCTTGTGACAAAAAGCAGATAGGCGTGGTCGAAAATAACGTTTTTAAAGTGTTTTTTGAACCTGTTGGGCATTGATAATACATACTTAATAGAGAACATATTCTACTTTCAAGTTTTAAAGGACACCTCAAAATACGCATCCCACTTTAGAAGGAAATGAAGCGTGCAGTAAAAACATAACTATGTGAGCTGTCTATTTACAGTATTAGTTAGGAATCACTATTTTTTAATTAATAATAATAATTTTATTTCTCAAAATAGCCAGTGTGGTGAATCAAATGATCCCTTGTCATAAAAAATGCTATAAAACAGCTTTTTTTTTTCAATTCAGACGTCTATTTAGTCCAACTGCAGAGTTGGGAAACGTGCAATCTTCATTTGACATCATTGCGGCGCATCACAAACTTTAAAGGTCATCAAATGCGAGCAAACAAAACCGAGGTCCTCCTTGGAAAAACACGCATCCATTTTATAGGTCTGTAGTCAGCAATCCATCTCGTTAGACGACAGCCAACATGGGGCCCAACAATGAGCCCCTATGGTGAGGTTAACCCTCACTAAAACTTCCAGTCAGCAGGCCGTCACATTAGTGTCAAGGTTTACTTTGAACTAAATTAGCTCAATGAATCAGCAAACAACAATTTTTCTTATTCAAATATTTAGACATGTAGGCCTTTTGTGAAATTGAAGGCCAATATTTTGAACAAAGACAATCGGAAAGTGATTATTTTATGGACGATACGTTTCTGTGTCGTAGAAGGTGTCATGGAACATGGGTACAACCAAAATGATAAATAGAGTGTTAAGTACTGGAAATGTCGTCATTTGGTTTTGAGGTGGACCACACACCAAGCAGGCACACAAAAAAAACAAATAAAATATTTAGACCACAGAGAAGGAACTTGAAGACCCTGTGTCAGTTCATCAACGGTTTCACCACCAAATTACAACTATATCTCACTCCATTAAATTTCAGTTACGTGCTTGCCTATTTGCATGCATGAGAAAATATATCGACATGCATCTTTTAATGTCGTAAACTGGAGAGCAGGCATGTCAAAGTCAGTTTGGTTCAGGGGCCATCTCCAGACTATGTGCTCAGGTGGGTCGAAAGAGTAAAAAAAAAAAAAAAACAAAAAAAAAAAAAAACCACCAATATTTAGCTTTGTTTTCTGGTACTGCTACAGTAATAAGAAAAAATGAAAAAAGACGTTCATATTTGGCATTGAATAAGTTAACAATTGAATAAATGCAGCCTGACATCTGAACCAACTTACCACAAACATCAAAAAACCAAACAAGTGGGAGCTATCAAAAAAAATATGCTTACCTCATGTCATACAGATTTTAAATACAAAATAAATACAACATAAGAGTTTTACCAGTGAACGGGCAATAATTTCAAATTAAACTATTAGGCTAAACCCAACTAAAGCTGAGAAAATACTGCAGAATATTGTGTTTAACGTGAAACTAGACTGGACGTCACACCTGTTTTAAACCTTTACTGCCTTCCAGCCATGGGTAAGAGCATATGGTTTGTATTAAAAAAAAAATAAAAAAAAATAAAAATAACTTTTGATAAAAATGAGCAAGAACAGGGGTCTCCAGCTAAGGTGCCCACGGACCTGTTCTGAAAATAGCTAACCAGCGCTGGGTCATCATGATTTTCTAGTCAAATTATTTCTTTTTTTTGTTGACTGAATCTATTTAACCCTACTTCAACAATTAACCTGATAATAATATAACAAGAACATAGCAGAGACTGAAGTAACGTCCGTCCGGGGCGTGCATCTTTTACGTCGGGCATACAACTTACAAAACGTCTCTGCCCGGGTGGCCGACAACTTTAAAAAAATAAAATAAAAAAATAAAAAACTTTCGTTTTAAAAAAAAAACGTTTTATTCCGATTTCGAAATAGTCGTTCGTTTTGGAAATTTCGGAATTTCTGTTTGTTTGCCAACTTGCATACTTGGCAGCCGATCAGAAGCCTGCATCGAATAACTTCGTGCTTCCGGACTTTCCCGAGCGTTATAAAGTCATACATTTGCATATCATATTCCAAAGTAGACGCACAGAGAACACAAGAAAAATGGAAAAGTGGTTAGAAATTGTTGAGATTTGGCAATTTAATAGCGCTCTTACTCGTGGAATTGCGGTAAGACGTTTTCCATTGTGTCATTACGCACGCACTATTTTTCGTTTTGCTAATTGTTGATTGCCATGTTGTATTGAATGGAGCCGTGTTCCTGTTTGCTTGCTGTTGAAGAATAAATATGCTTAAAGGCTGAACCACAATGTCCTGCTTATCTTCTCACGCATGAGGAAACTGCACACTCTGACGTACTCTAAACAGGAATCAAGCCAAAACATCAGCCCCAGAACAAACATTCAAAAGAAGCTAACAAAATTGATGACGCTACAAAACGTAAACATACATTAAAAGCATCGTGGAAAGAGGAGTTCACGTGGCTTGTAGCAGAAGACGCAACGCAAACATTGCATCAATGAAGATGAGTAAATACAAGTACAGTGGAACCTAGGTTTTCAAACGCCTCTCAGTTCGAACAAATCGGTTCTCGACCAAAAATTTCAAGAAATTCTTGCTTCACTTTTCGTTCAAAAAATCGGAGTTCTCATGCCGGTACGCTAGGGGCGATGCTGAGCGGCATACGGGTGTAGATTGCCCCCACCCCTCGTGATGAACTGTTGTCACGTGACCGCGCACTTCTTTTTGCTTTTGCTTTACATATCGGTGAACGGAGTGTTTTAGCCCCTAATTATGCCTCGGAAAAAGGTCAGTGCAAGCAGCAAAGTTGCTACAGGTGAAAAAAGAAGAGTAGTGTGTACAACTATTGCATTTAAGAAAGAAATAATAGCAAAATATAAAGAAGATGTGCGAGTTTCCCTTCTTTCGAGGGAATAGAGCATGGCTTCTGCAGACCACCACAAAGGTAAGAAATCCTATTCATAAATCTTTTCTTTATCCTTTAACCGCTCACCACTTGTTGTGGAGACCCCGGTGCTAAATGACGTGTAAACGACATGATTTTTTATTTTTACACGTTCATATTAGCGTAATCTTTCGTACGGAAGATTACGCTAACGCGAACGTGCGATTAGCCTGGGTTAGCTTCATTTTTACAATCATGGTAAGCCTTCAAGGATTTGGAACGGATTAAAATGATTTTACATTACTTTTAATGGAAAAAAACGATTTTCGGTGATCGACCAAATCGGTTTTCGAACAGGGTTCTGGAACGGATTATGGTCGAGAACAGAGGTTCCACTGTACATACAGATGGCAGATGGAAAACAGCGATGTCATATGCATACAATGATTATTATCAGTAGATTTATAATAAACTTAATTTTAAAGTGTTGTTCTGTTAAATATTCTGATTATCCATCCTTAATACTTTGCAACAATGTTTTTTTTTTTTTGCAATGAGTCGTCTTATTGTGTTTCAAGTTGTGAAAAATGGGGCAGGCAACTTCATGGCTGGGGAGGCAACTTTTCAGACTTGTCTGCCCTTGTGTCCGGTAACATTTTGTCATGAGTTTCAGACACTGCAAAATAGTCATAAAATTACACGTTGTCGTTTTAGAAATCCATATAAAGGGCTGCCCTTTGCTCTGATTAGAAAAATGTTGGAGATCCCGGAGCTAATGGCTTTTTTGACATACTCAGAAATTTATGGCAGGCCTGATCACTGTGCGTTTGACATGCCTGCTGTAGAGCCTAGAGCCTATTGAAAAGTACATGGGGTGAAAGCGTTGCATTGCTCTTGTGGTGGTGTTACATTTTTACAAAAATACATTGGCAGTCTGCCTTTAAAGAGCATACCGTTCATTGTGCTCCTGATAAACCAGCCTTGACTTCTCCAAAAGGTACTTCTCCACGTAAGCTCTACAAAAAAGAAGGATAAAAGAATACATTACAAAAAACAGTAGTACAGTATTACCATTATTATTTTCTGGCTCCTTACCCTCTAACTTTTCCATTCTCCTGGTAGTTGACCTGGATGAATTTTCCAAAGCGACTTGAGTTGTTATTGTGGGCCGTCTTTGCATTGCCAAATGCCTGAAGAAAAGAAAAGAGAGGGAGACATGGACACACATGAGGGGCAGTTACAGGGCAAAGAGGAAAAAGACACCTCGTATAATCAGATGTATTGAATTTATTGAAATAAGACAAAGAAACATTTCTGATGAGTTTTAAAACAGACTCGTCATATCACAGTGTTTTGCTAGGGTTTAATTGTTTATGGCGCGGGCCCATTATCGGCACGGATATTTGGGAAATTGACTAAAATCAATATCATCTTTTTCACTTATTTGACGTGCCGATTATTAAGCACACCACTGAGCAACTGCCGGGCCCAGACATTCTCTCATTCTCCTGCCTTCTGTATCTGGCGCTACCCATCCTGTGTGCCTTCTGATTGGATAAGCGAATTAATATCGTCTCGAAATATTGGTATTCGGCCTCCTCGTAATACTAATAATTGTATCGGTATTGGCCCTGAAAAACCTATACCGGTCGATCCTTAAGATGAAGGGTACCTTGTGCACCAAAATCCCAAAACAACAGTACCAAACAACAGTCCTTCAGTTTTTGCAAATTTAAGCACACAAAATACCTTTTCTGGTTGAGTGAACGCCATAAATGGGTCTGAATAGAAATTTAAAAATCAATAACCTCGCAAAGAACTTCAAGTGAGTAGCTTTAAAATGGCACAGCTTTCATATTACTACTATTATAGTTATGATATGGGTACTTCCAATGTGCCCAAGACTTCTGGAACACCTTGTACGCAGTGTACGGTCTCTAGGCGCCCTCAGCTGGACCAAAGTGCTACTAAACGTTCTGCGCTGGAACAATGACTTCTACCTTGTTGAGATACAGCAATTGTTAGCGGTGCCACATAATCTCATTTTGAAGGTGAGGCCCACTCTCTTTCAAGTGAGGAAGCCCTTGCAACACACGAGCCTTCTATTTTCAGCATGAATTCATGACCGAGCATCCGCATTACGCTTAATTGTCAATTAAGCATGCAGGTCACAAAAAAAATATCCCCGAGCACAAATACCGGCTGACAGATGTCACATCCAAAGATTTTGAGCACAGTATTCAAGTCAATTATACCTGTAAAATCTTTTTCTAGCATGACTGGTTTGAACCCATGACCTTAAAACTGTGTTGCGGATGCGCTAAACACTAACCTACCATGCCGCCCTCTCATTAGCCATATAGTGTATGGCTTTTTTCATGCGTACATCTGGCTCAACGAAAATATGAGAACAATGTTGATCTCTTCTATAACATTGCATTTTTAATGTACACGATGCTACAGCCGCAAATTTGCTGTTTATGCAGTCCAAAATCTACAGTACTGTATAGAACTACAGTTTACACTCCCAGTGTTACAATAATAGACCACGTTTGGGCTGTACGCTTCTAAGTAATCCCTTTTATGAAAGTTCATTAAACAAACTATGTTCCTTATTGAGACACTTTATGATGAAAACCCAAAGAACCAACTAAAGAGCTCATCCTGGGATCAAGAGGTCGCAGGTTCAATTCTCGGCTCCTCCGTGTTATATGTCGAAGTGTCCTTGGGCAGTACACCGAATCCCTAATGCCCCAATAGGGTAATTGCCTTGCATAGCTGACTCTGCCATCCGTGTGTGAATCGGGAAGTGTGAAGCACATTGTAAAGCACTTCATTGACTTGAAAAGCGCTATATAAATGCAGACCATTTACATTTAACTGCCTATGCCCATATGAGTACTTAAAACAGAGTATACTGCTCCAGTCGGCATGTATTTTCCCTGCATTTTAAAGCGACAGGTAAAGAAGTGACAACTTCTGTGTTATTAGCATTTTACCACCAGTTTTGATTTAGTTAACAGTTTTTAGGAGACAACTAATTTGATGTCAATAGCAAGGAAAATAACCAAATAGTAGTGCTATTTTGAGTACAATTTAGACATCCAAAAAGAGCAACAGGGATTTGAAAAACATTCTGTCAGTGCCACATAGAAGGATTATCCATCCTGTCCAGTGTCCACACATTATTTCCAAGTTGATAAAAAAAACAAAAACCATCAATGCTATAAATTGTTCAACTGTCATGAGACGTTGGTCTGAAATTAGTAATAGCCCTGCAGTCAGTCATGTGACCCACAACAGAAAACTGCTTTCTCCTGACTGACTCACCATTCTATGCATGATAGAAAGTCATGATGTGACTCAGTGACACTTAAGTCACTGCAAGACGATTGTGTGGGCGGTGAGGTTGCCTACCCCTCAAATACACGTCCTGTCCTTGCACTTGTGAGTATGATGATCACATGACCAACAATAAATAAGGTTTAAATATGGAGAAACAGAAAACAGGGTTTGTACACCTTTTTCATGGCCAAATTCAAGCACTTTTTAACTATCGAAGCCAATTTTCCAATTTATCCACTACCGTTAAAAGAAGAAATCCTATGTCAATCATGTATTTTGCAGAGCCACAACTATATCCGCGATTTACAAACGTGTCTGCATCCTCACTTGTGTTTATCAGGGCAACAAATATATCCATGATTTACATATTGGTACAAAATGCTGCAGCGGGGCTTTTAAGTAAGAAAAGAAAGTTTGATCACATTACCCCGATTTTAGCTAACCTGCATTGGCTCCCTGTTAGCTTAAGATGTGATTTTAAGGTTCTGTTGGTAGTATACAAATCATGGATGGACTTGCTCCCTCATATCTTTCAGATTCAATTTCGCCCTATGTTCCGGTCCTGAGCCTTCGCTCTGAAAATGCTGGTCTACTAGTGATCCCAAGAGTCAAAAAGAGATACGCAGGTTCGAGAGCGTTCTCCGTTCGAGCCCCAGTGCTGTGGAATGCTCTTCACCCTGAGATTAGATCTGCAACCTCAGTAGAAATATTTAAATCTAGGCTTAAAACACACTTCTATTCTATAGCACAGGGGTCGGGAACCTTTTTGACTCAAAGAGCCATAAAAGCAAAATATATTAATTTTATTTTGGGAAAGAGACATATATTATGAGACAAATTTACTATAATGCTAAACACGCGCCCCAGACAAAAACATTTATTTTTGATGATTTGATAAAAATTATGAAAAGAGAATAATGCCAGAGCCCGTGTCCCAAAATCAACAAACATACCAATTTAAACTTGTGTCTTTCTTGCAATTACTCAAGATCGGTTAAACTCACTTTGACCCTTTTTTTCATACATATTGGTTTCAAAACCAGATGTAAGCAGTTATTTTGTAAAAACGTCACAACATTCTGCAAAAAGGGAGCCTGATGTGCTTATCTATGGTGCAGACGGCGTAGGGCGAGAAATGGGAGGGAGTGCTTGCACTTTTTGCATAGCTCCACCCATCCCTCCCACTCACCCAATCAAAAAACTTTAAATTCTCTTCCGGTGTTTTGGCGTATTTACAGTGTGTTCTGTGGATTCATCATAAGGTATCTGAACACTGAAGACAGATAATATAGTGAGGTTTTATATAACGGATTCTTTAGCGATGTACAGCCAGAACGAGTTTTTTTTTTTTTTTTTCGTGTGACACCTTGACTGTAAATTGTAGTGAAAAACGTGCCCTATATATTCTGCCAAGCACTATTCCGAAATCAGCTTTGGTGTGGCTTTGTGTGTACCTGAACAGGATTAGTAGCTTACGTTTTGGACGAGATGGAGAAAATTAGCATGCAATCAAATTTGTCTCCGAGCCACAGGTACTCATAGAAAGAGCCATAGGTTCCCGACCCCTGCTATAGCATATGAATAACCTACATTTTATGTTGACAATATCTGTGTATTATTTGTTATTGCAACATCCGTTGCAGCCTGGTCATCCTGGAAGGGGGATTATCTCATGTGCGGTCCCCTTCTCAAGGTTTCTTCATTTTCCTCATGTTGAGGTTTTTAAGTTTTTCCTTGCCCTCATGTAGGTTTTAGATCAGGGGATGGTGTCATATTAGTCTGTGGTTTGCAATAATCTGTGGTATGTGCAGCCCTTTGAGACTCTTTTTGATTAGGGGCGTCACAAATAAACATGACTTGACAGATCCCATTTTTAATCCGTCCAATTATCAAAACATGATTTTTGAATCTCGAGTAAATCGCAAATATATTTGTGGACCTGATATGAATGATATATGTAAAAATACATTTTTAGAAAAATCTCCATATAGGTGTTGAGTAAAAATGATGGTATTTGTGGCAAGTTCTTCTCAATTTACAAATGTACAACACTGCCATTATTTTGTGCGTTACCCAAAATATATGCCCATTATTGAAACGTAATCCTCACAATAATTCACTTTACACAGTGGCCTGGTTAGGTGTAGCATGTAGCAAACGGTTGGCAAAAAAAAAATAAAAAATAAAAAAATATATATATACATATAATGAAGCGACGACTGACCATGTAGTACAGCTTAACTAATTTCACACAATGTGACCAAGTGTCATTTCTATTACATTCGCTACGAACTACTTTGTTCTTTTGCCCACACGCCTCATCCATGTTGCAACAATAAAGGAAGAAATAAACTCTACTTAACTCTAGATCTTATATTACATAAAACACTGTGGTTCCTCAAGTGAAAGAGCAGATTAGATGAGACTGAAGCTGAGATTGATAAAGCTAATTTACCCGAACCTGCAGAAGTTCAAAGCACCATAAACGAACAAGAGCTTGGAATCAGACAAGATCAAGCAAATAGGGATCTAGTTTCAGAGTCTGCTTTACTCAGATATTCGGGGCTAAACAATGGTGCAGTGTTATACTGTTACGGTATGAGGTGAGCTCGGCCGGACAAGAAAATAAATGTTGCCCCGAGAAATTGCTTCTGTAAACTTGTGACAACGATAGCCGGTTCCTTTACAATCCTTGTATGTGGGAAATTGTAGAAACAAATGACACCAATCAACATTTTAGATACTATTTAAAGGTAATTCATCATTAATGTCCTTTGGAGAATGTGTATGCTTTTCATTGAAAATTGTAATGTCTTAATATACATTTAAACCTGAAATAATCACGGCTGACCATAAACATGACACTGTCAAACAGAAGAAACCATTTTCAATTGTTTAAACCAGGGAAGGGCAAAATTTCTGAGCCACGGGCAGCATTGGTATGAAAATATTTCCATAGGGGCCGGGTTGGAGGGAAAATAAATGGTTGATTGATGCATTTAATTTTTGGTTTATAACAATAAAACATCTTAAACACAACACTTGGACATACTTTGTGGAATGGATTCGTATTGATTGACTAAACTTTGATTTTTATTTCCGCACAGGTCATATTAAAAGGTAATCAATGAAGTGATAAATCATTTAGCACATAATTTGTCTTTTTGTATCAATACCTACACACTCGTATTTACAGGGTTAATGTTTTAAGAAACTTGAGAATAGTTGTTGTTTTTTGATCATCAGGAAATGCCGCCATTCCTTCCACTCAGCCTACAACTTTGGCCCAGTGTGGAATCACTTGACTGACACAAAAACAAAAGCTGTTTGTTGACTTAAATATCTCACTGGACAATGTGCCTACTTCAAAGAAACATAAAAAAAAAAAAAAAATCAATGGAATTTTATTTTACATGTAAAACTGTTAAACCCATAACCCTAATTCTCCGTTCCAGGAAAAAGTTGTAAAACTAAAACAAAGACTACTGTATGCACTAAAAATAATACATAGACATGAACACAAGTGAAAGGAACACCCAGGCTGAGATGCCTTATTTTTCAAACAAACCTTTTTTATGAATTTATGAATTTAAATTAGTTTGAGAAATCCTAAATGGCTTAGAAATCAACAGTAAAGTCAGAGCATAGAACTAAACCTACATCTAACCATTGGCATTTTTTGTTTTTTGGAATCTATGCTAGGTATTTGAACGATCATGCTTGCAGAAGTATTTGAAAATCACTAGGTAAATATGCTCAGTCTTTAAAAAAACAGGCCTATCTTAAAGAGCAAACACTAAACTGACCGCTACTGTTTGGAGTGGATGCTGGTATGCATCTCAGTTGCATTAATCCCTCACTGTATCGGGGTTTACTTTTCACGGTGTCGGTACTTCACAGATTTTTATTATGCACTGCTTTCTGCAGCAAACACACAGCAAATGCTATCACTGGGCAAACAAATGACCTGGAGCTTTAACTTTTAGTAAACCACTACATTCGTGACTCGTGTTTTAATCATCACCGAGACCTTGCTCATCCGAAGATCGCCTATTCTATAATCCATCAAGCAGGCCACTCGCTACATGGTTTACTTACACTTGAAAGGACAAGCCGTACAATTATGTTGTAGTGTTGTATAATGAAAATAAGGACCATTCATTCAACTGCAGTTCTGTGTTGTTATTGTACATCTATAGTTGTTATTTTGTTACAGTCGTATAAAGTATATGTCACTGATATCTAATAAATAAATAAATGTTTCTATTTCACGGATTTGACTATCGGGGGACAATTCCAGAACACAACCCTTGTGAAAAGCAAGGGATTACTGTATGGTAGGTATCGGCTGCAGGGTATCTGTTGCCTCCAATCCATGTGACAACAGCTACTACTTCAATGTACTTCAAACAGCAAATACATTTGCACATTAAATCCATCTTTGAAATCTAGTTGTATTTACCAACCAAATGAGTTATTCAGATTCATAGATTCAGATTCAGATATACTTTATTGTCATTCCTGTAAACGTGTATACAGAACGAAATGTCGATACATCTGACCCGCAGTTTTCTTGAATGTACAGATATAAATAAAATGTTGTATTGAGTTGGAGTATTGAAGTACTAATAATATACTAAATAATTTTAGCTATGTATAGTATTATACAGTAGTGCAAAGAGTGCAAGAGGAGCAGCTAACCAGATGTGCAAAATGGGCAGTCAGGTAAACAAGTCACTATACAATAGCAATAACACTGGAGTATGATAGTGCAGAGGAGAACAGATGTGCAAAAGAGGGGCTAGGTATAGAGAACTGCCAGTAGTGCAAAAGGAACCTCTACTACAGAACATTCTTAGTCAAAACACCAAAAGTGTGAGAGCTTTACAATTGTTTATACGGATAGGTAGCTAAATTTTTCCAAGATCCTTAGTAAACACACATCATCTATGAGCACCCAGCATATGTACAAATCAAATATAACTATGAAAAACAAGACAAAGCAGGACGTGATTTTCTGAAAAGCATAACCGGTTCTGCTGATGCTTTATGAGATTCAGAAGAACAAGTACTATGTGAACCCAGTAAACAAACAGTCTATTGAATGTGTCAAAAACACTAGGCACTGTGTGTTATAAACAATTTGAAAAGCATCAATCTTTTTATTTGAAACAAGACTTAATACTAACCTACTACCACAAAATCTGGAACCTTCTTTTTATTATTGGGGCAGTCCCAAAAATGAAAGGAAGGCCCAAATACATGCTCTGGGTGTGAGGTCAGTAATTTAATGGGTGCAAGATTGTGTAAAAGAGGTGGATATGAATGGTGACCAATAGTTAAGAATGACTAATATTGACGCATATGATGCAGATGGGGTAAACCAGTGTATGATGTCGGTCCTCTCTTCTGATGAAGTGTTGCATGGCAGAGCAAATCACCCCTTGTTGTGATGTGGGCTTGATGTTTGGTGTGAGGTTGGAAAGAGGGAAGAGGAATGAATATTTGGTGAATGTGAGTGTGTTCTTGACTCCCACTATGGGGATATGACTATGCTATAAAGATAGATTTAATAATAAAAAATATGGAACAATACAACATAGACGAGAATATAAAAATATTTTAAAAATTGTCCATTTGAGTGGCAATGCAAAAAGTAACAACGAAACAAATACATTTAAAAAAAAGCACTGTACAAAGTGTTTTGTACAAAGTATTTTTCACAGTGCTGCATAAACCTGTAAAGTATGTTTGTGTTGGTTATGCATAACGTTTTATTTTAAAAAAAATTTTGTATATATTATCTATTACATTTGTATTGTATTTAAACAATGTGACTCTGTTAATAAACGGTTTTATTGTTTATAGATAAATAAAAACATAAACCACGGTTATTTAAATGGTATGTTACAGAGTTTGAAGTAGTAAGTATTACTCAAAATTTACATTGTTATCAGCTAGCCTTGTTTAGTCTTTTGTTTTGTTTTTCATAGACAACATACATTGGTGATACACTTATCACTTACAATCAACTAAAATACGGGTAAAATCTGAAAACATTGCCAGATTTTTTTTTTTTTCTATAAAACCAGGATAGCTTGTCGAACACACATACACACACATTCACCTAGATGCAAAGTTGCATTCTAATCGGGTGTTCTTAAAACCAAGTCCATATATAGGCCACATGTCAAGCATTAGCTGTGCATTTGTGCTGGGGAGAGCTACTGAAGCCAGGGCTGTGATGTAGCACATACACTATGCTACAGCTAAGCCCAATGGTCAAAGACGGAAAGAAGGTCAATCCAATTAGATAGCCCAAGAGCCACAAACATAGGGCCTCTGTTCATTCCTATGACATCTAAGAATACCCTGGCCATTCTTCAAGCATCAATATGCAGTGTTTGCCATACCATAGGAAAATTCGAGCAGGCCGCCAGTGTATAATTGGTCCCGCCAGGGTCTCATAATTTACTATTATAAACAAATATAATGACATTTTTAAACATATATAAAACTCTGAAGTTAATCGAAATAAAATGTGATTACAGATAGCATAAAAAGGCAGATGTCCCATTTTAAGTTAGGTCTGATAATTAAGAGGCCATACTGAAAATAATTCAATGACAGTCAGCGTTGTAAAGAAATGGACCAGCCCCCAATACTATCAGCTCCCCTAGATTGTCCACCCACCAGGGTCTCGGAAAATTATATGAGAAACACCAAATACGCCAACATGTTTGCTTACATAGGGAACCAAACTCTTGACTATTCATAAGATATAACATCAGTACTTTAAAATTACACAACATAGTACGCAAAAAGTAAAACACATAATTTAAATAATGTTATATAAAGGCTTCTGTTTAGTGTTTTAGCATTGAGCAATGTATTTGCATGTTAGCATTCTTGTATCTTAAACTTATTTCATAAAATTTATTTGGCCTCGTTTTCTGCCGGGCAGGCAGGAAGCAGCAGCAGGCCAGGTAGGGGCAAGTTGCCATAAGGTGTGCCTGTCAGTCAACAAACAGGCATACACTCATTGAGTTGATGTGAGCACTGGGTGAGAGAGAAAAAGGCTGTGTGATCCAAATATATAAATGGGCAATTGGGAATTACAAAGCACAAATACACTATGGGGTATGCGATCATTTTTAAATAAGAAATCTACAAGGTACTTATATCAACTCTGCAAAAGTATTACACTTTTTAATATTACAATTTTATGAGACTCTGGTAGGACCAATAAAATCCTGGCGGCCCGCCGGAATCTTCCTCTATCTTTTTCATGTGTTCTGCTGGATCTCTGTGAGTGCCAGTGCAACCTCTTGATAAAAGGCCATTGACTGTCTTACAATTAGACAGGCTGACTTTGTAACAATAAGCCACATCACAGAAGAGTCTTGACTTTACCATGCATGAGTCGAGGAACTTGACAGGGCACACGAGCCGTGACACTGTCATTGTGTGGTAAGAGGATTCCAAGTTGCTTAGTGATTAAAGTATGAGGTCAGTGTTCCAGAGTATATGCAATAACCTTAAAAAGCAAGTTGCTGCAAAATTCTCAATGAGAGGCGCACAGGCACTCCTACAAAATGAAAGGATATTTAGAGTAAAGCCAGTTATTGATAGTGGAGGGTAGAAAGGAAGTGAGAGAATGAGAGATTGCGAGCAAAAGAATGAGAGAACCATATGTTCAGCACTATGAGGTGCACAGTATAACATAGCGCACCCATCAAAATTGTCCTTTGTCATACTATGGGGCAAATTAAATTGAGACTACAGTAAGAGCTTTTGTGTATATGAGTACATATCAGTGCATTAGTGCCATGCATTAAAATGTGCCACTCACCAAAATAGAAAAACATTGAATGCAATGGGAATCGAACAAGAGCAGTGTAGGCGAGAGTGCCTTTACATTACCATTAGACACCATCAGTGGTACAGATGACCTGAAATGGATTAGGTTCCTTCGGTTAGGTTGAACAGTTTCTCCACTTTTCACCTGTGCGTCAATACTCTAGATTTGATATGTATGCGTATGTAAAAGAGCTTGTATCGCATTTTGTTGAAAGACGTTTTTTTCCATTCTCTAACATTTGTTTTGGTGAAGAAGTGGAGGGACTGTTTAACCTATGGGAATGCTCTATGGCATTTCCATTGTCTATGCAAATCAGTGTTCCTGGCACCGTGAATAAAAATAGTCTAATGCCTTGTCACATGTCATTTGTACCACAAGTGGTCTAGTTTCTGCACTCTCACTGCTCCTAATCAGATTCGATCCTCTTGCATGGAATGTTTTGCAAGTTAGTGCAGCGATGTTTAACAATTTGGTCAATCATTGCTCAAATACAGTATGACCGTAAATCTTATATAGTAACACAACTATGATTACAGTGTGTATTCCAATATAATTCCCCGTATTCTGTGGTATGTAAGGCGCACTGGATTGGTTATAAGGCAGGATTTCAAATTTCTGGCCCAATAGGGGTTTTTAGTTCACCTTAAAGTGCAGAAAATACGCTATATTTTATATTTTGGGTCGGAATTATTGGAAGTGTTCTCATGCAAAGTATGAGTACTAGCTATGAATGACGAGTTGAGAAATGTAACCTTTATGTTGTGATAGGGTCTCCGGTGACCCATCTCAAGGTTAAAAAATGTAATAATTGATGTGTCTAAGGGGGCATAAAATCGAATTAAAATCGGAATATACGTTATGGATACACATAATGTTTGTTAGTATATTGTATTTACTATAGAGAGTGATACCTCTTCCTTTTTTTCCTTTTCCTTCTTTGGGTAAAAATAAGAACCCATGGTACAATGGATACAAATCACTGGAATAATATTTCATAAATACTTTCCAGTCAGATTGATGGAGTACAACTAAGTGCTAATGTGCAAAAAATTCAAATTATGGGTGGATTTAGTAACCACGCCATAGAACCAAGCCAACTTTTGTCCATCCTGATTTTGTGACGCATTGCTACAGGTGCAGATGGTCAGGGTACAGACTTGATTGAGATTCATGCAAGAGTGCGTGTGCATGCACCTGCAATCTTTAGTGTGCCAGAGCATAAATACAGTACTGTAAGTGCACACAAACAGCCACATTGTCAAGTTACTTGGCTGCAGCAGTGGAAAGAGGCGTGAGTTAGAAGAGCGAGCTATGCTTCAATCCTTCAAAATAATAACACAACTGTGTCCTGATACAAGTTTGGCTTTTTTGTAGTAATTGAGTTTTTCAACACACGGTTTCTACACAAGTACAAATTAAGTGAGACATCAAATAAATGTGTGTTTTATACAGTCATCCAGCTATGCTTTTGTCAACAGACACCTAGCACATTATACTGAGGAAGGATGGAGATGGAGTCCTTTTGCTGAGCACATTACCAAAGAATTTGCGTGGTTTAGACACTGTACAATAGCGCCAGGTTGAAAAAACATGTTTTTACGTAATGCTACATACCGGTATATGGTATCCTCCTATGTAATGCAATGGACACTGTTGTATTCTGAGTCAAATGTTATATCCCGCAAGAAGTTGATCTACCTCTCGGGTTCAAACCCACGTAGATTCCAATGCTATCAGTTTTAATACAGTGAAATAGATCTGAGGTCGCCGCAACTACATGTCAAATGCTGGTTATAAATAAAACAGCTGCAAAATATTGTTTGTGCAATATAGTTCAAATAAAGCATTTTTGGGGAAAAATTGGTACAGATGCTCCCCTACTTATGACCATTCGACTTACGAAAAACGGTAAGAACATTTTTTTCGGACGTCGTAAAATATACGGATATTTCTGGAAGTTAGATTTAGTATTGTGTGCATCTTTTTCTGAGTACAGGACAGTACTGTAGTACTTCTTTCCCCCGCTACCGGCGTGTGGCGTAGTTAACACCGAAAGATGATAAAATAATTTTGCATAGCGGATATGACGTCACAAAAGCTGATTCAACATCTATTTTAAAAATCGCCAAAAATAGAATAATGATATCAACATGACCTTTTTTTGCCCAAACCCTACAAAGCAGGGATAAGCTCTTGTACAAATCCATGGTGTGGGAATCTTTGAATTTCTGATGTGAGCGAATTTTAAATGGATTTACAAATATCCACATTTCAATTATTAAAATATCAAAAAACCCCAAAAAAACAAACGGTTTAAGTTTGAAAAATATGTCAAAGCAGTTTTAGAAAGTCAACCTGAATTTTGTTCTGAATCCAACTATTCCCCGCATGCAAACATAACCACCAATAAATGTCATTCCACTCCATGCAGAAGCACTAGGCAGATATGCAATCCAACTGTGCAAACAATTTAAGTCAACTCTTCTGCACTACAATCTCCTCAATCGTGTTGCTGTGTACGCAGCATAATTGTACATTAACTCGAGAGAAACACAGGTGAATGGCGTATTGTGAAGTGTTTGCCCAATTGAGGACAATGAAACGGTCCAGCTACCTGTTCAAAAAAGTACCTTTGAACTTGCCATCCAGGCTGCCACTTTTAATTTGCCGTGGTCTAGATTTACATACAGCAGTGTTGACAGAAAAAAATTATAAACTAGCAACTGGCATGTGAATGTCTAGCAACCAGTTCAGGGTCTACCCTGCTTGCTGCCAGGTCAGCTCTGCTTATCAAGTCCTAGCTCGAAGTTATTCATCTAAGTCAGTTTAAATCTGCAAATGGCAATTAAAATAAAAATATTTTTGCCCGACAGTGGGACACGTTTCCATCTCTGGTTATCAGATTGTAAACCCTAATGCAGTATTGTTTTTTTCGGATCCTTGCCTCATTATTGAGTTGGGTTAAGTGTAGCCTACATAGTTGATGTCAATATCAAATTAAATTCAGAAACACTCGTGACAATCCACAAAAGAAAATTCTTTGTGCATGCTACTAGATGTAGTGTTACAGAGCAATAGTCCGACATTAAATACTATGGTGTGTGTTTAAGTGACAAGAAGAAAAAGGGGTATGAGCGGTAAGTTTTTTTAAGAAATTTAAAAAGTTTAGTTTTAGTTTACAACCCTTAGCTAGGCCTGTAGCACGGCTAACCTGAAACAGCCGTCATCTGTCCTGTAATCATAAAAGCAATAATCTACTAAACACTGACATCAACTGGTTGCCCACAGACAGCTTCTGTGTGCACTGCAAAATCCCCACACAGCTGGACTCTAGTACAATAAACCTCAGTATGGGGTTCACACAATTCAATGCCAAGTGAACAAGAAGGCAGGTGGGGATAAGGGCAATTGTATAGCCCTGTTTAAAATACACTTGAAGCCTGATTCATAGAAAAGCCAATTGAATACAAAATAAGATGTCCAGTCGCGGTTTATTTTCATAGTTTGGCCAGGGATGCGACCTATACTCCGTGAGACATGTATGTGTAGTTATTTGCACATTATTAGATCATTGAGTTTCATTTTTTTATTTACGGTTTATCATTTCACATGTTATTTGCACACTAAACCACTAGAGGGCGCTCTACGTTGCTTTCAACCTTGATCGCAACGTAGAAGTGAAAGTACGAAGCACCTCATAGTCTCCTTCCCAAGTTGGAGGAGTTGTTTACTGTTAAATGACACAGAGGATAAAGATTTCATTGGATTTAGTGATTTGGGGTGAAGCTAATAGTTTGGTAAGCATGCTTTTTATGCTTGCGTAGTCTGAATAACTCTTAATATGTTACGTCGTTACAGTCGTTACCAGGCGTGTAAATCAAGTGTTTGTATACAGTCCATTTTATTTTTATTTTAAATTCCCTTTCAAGGTGACAGGTTTTTGGTGTTGGATTTTATCAAATAAATTTCCCCCAAGAATGCAACGTATCCTCAAGGTGCGGCTTATATACGTTTTTTTCCTACTTAACTATGCATATTTTGGCTGGTGTGACTTGTACTGCGGAGTAAATTATAGTCTGAAAATACAGTACTAGTTGAGGCCAAACTGAAAATAATTCAATAACCGTCAGCATAATAAAGAAATGTTTCTTTTTTTCTCCACTTACCTCTAATACTGGACCTGCCCCCAAGATTATCTGCTCCACTCCACTGGCAAAACCTTTCTGGCTGAGAGCAGTCAGATGATGGATGAGAAAGTTTGTACTTTGTGTCTTGCCAGAGCCACTTTCCCCAGATATAACAATGCACTGATTCCGTTGCCTTTGCAGCATTGCATGGTAAGCAACATCAGCAACGGCATAGATGTGAGGCTCCAAATCTCCCAATGAGTGATTGTCATACATCTTCACATATTTGGGATTGTATATGGGCAGGAACTTGAAGGGGTTAATGACAATCAGAATACTCCCGACATAAGTGTAAATTCTTTCCTGGAGAAAGCGTGAGCGCAGGTTGTCCAGCAGCGAGCGCTCGTTGAGCTCCGGCAGACGACATAAGTCGGCATGGTCACCTTGAGATTCTGGCTGTGGCAGTAGTCCACGTTCCACCATGCGCCTGCGCTCCTCTGTGACCTGCAGCCACATCTGGAGACTTCCTCCATAGTGAATTGAACCATCCAAATTCTTTAACCGCAGAAGGAAGCGGTAATCTTCGCCTCCAGATGAAGGTCGATGTTCGAGTGCCACCCGTGGCCAAAGCATCATTCTTTGCACAGGGCAATCGCTGGGGTTGAGGATCCATTCTTCTCCACCAAACTCTTTCACCTCTGCCAAAACGTAACAGTTGGTACGGTCCAGGTGAAGTTTGTTAATGACACGCTCAATGGTCTCCGCAGCTGATGTAGTCTTTAGTGCACTGATTGGGCAGTAGATGGTGCCTTCGGCCAGGGTGCCTGGGTAGACGCGGACGGTGAACTCAGAGTTTTCAGAGCGCTGCCGTCGTCCCAGACTGCCCATGCTGCCGACGCCATCGCAAGCACTCATGGCGGAGGAGGAGTTCCCATTAGCAGCTGTCAGGCGCGTCCTTCACTGGGCGGTAGAGGCCACAGACTTCAAGTCATTATCACTGCAAGGAGAAGACCAACAAGAGAGAACATTACATACTTAATTTATAATTTGCCACTGGACAATTTCACAAACGCATTGAATTTGCCAATTCCTATGCAGACGCTCCCCTACTTACGACCATAAGAGTCACAAAAAACGGAGGATAAGAACTTTTTTTTCGGATCGCCGAGAAATACTTGGACATTGCTGCAAGTTAGATTTTGTATTGTGCACCTTTTCTGACTACAGGGCAGTACTGTAGTGCTTCTTTCTGCCATTACCGGCATGTGGCGCTATGAGAGTTCAGCCAACATCGACCCCGAAGGGGAAATCCGGCTTCCTCTTCCTAGTTTGTGTGTAAACATACAATACTTTATCTCTACTGCGCTAAGAACTCTGACGTTTTTATTGTTTAACATCTCGTGCATCAATTCAATATGGTTGGTGTAAAGTGTAAAGAAGAGGTGAATCGATAAAAACGGTTGGATCGCTTTCTATTTGACCACTTTCTACCATGGAGAAGGAAAGCGCCCAACTCTTGAAGCTAATCTTCCAAAAGTAAGTTAAACTTAGCTTTATTAATCTTTATAGAGCATATTTTATGAAATGTTTATTTTGTCTGCGATTGGCTGGCAACCAGTTCAGGGTGTCCCCTGCCCACTGCCCGATGATTGCTGGGATGGGCTCCAGCACCCCCGCGACCCTACTGAGGATAAGCGCTGCAGCTAATGAGATGAGATGTTTATTTTGTAGTACAAAACAATACAAGATACTTATACAAGCCTTAAACATACATATATAAACCTTAAACATACATTCCATGCAAAATATAGCAGCGAATCAACTTACAAATCAACTCAACTTACAAACCGGAACAGATCTCGTTCGTAAGTAGGGCAGTGTCTGTATTCAACAAAGGCAGTCACCAATCAACAAATTATCCGCCGATATCAATACTTCAACCATCAAAAATTCTGAAGAGGTTATTTGTTACACGTTTGAAAGTTTCATTAACAAGTATAATTCACTAAATGACAGTCAGTATGGCTTTAGAAAAACTGATTTTCCCGAAGATAGAACCCACAAAATTAACAAGCTATATTCCGACAGCATCTTTATAGATTAAAGGAAAGCTTTCACCACAATAAATCACAGTCTAATACTTCAAAAACTACAGCAATACAGAAAAAGAGGAATTGCTCAGAGTAAAATTCATTAAATATATCAAAAACAAGGGTTATGATATTTGTGAAATCAAAAATACATTGAAATACAAATAATAGTTTCTCTGAGAGATTATGCATCCATCCGAAATCCCGCAGAGCTTATCCTCACTAGGTTCGCGGGGGCGCTAGAGTTCATCCTAGCTTTTTGGGGCAGTGGGCAGGGGACACAGAGACACACAACCATTCATACGCGCACAGATACTAAGGGACAATTTGGACCTGCCGATCAACCTGTCATGCATGTTTTTGGAATGAACCTGTGTGCCCGAAGGAAACGCACGCAGGCACCAGCAGAACATGCAAACTCTGCACGGGGGAGCCAGTAGATGGAACTGAACCCTGGACCAAAGGGCTGACACACGAACCACTCAGCAGCCGTGCTGCTCGGAGTGATTGTTAGCCATTACATTAGCTGGAGACCTAAATTAAAAAGGATAAAATTAAATATTGGAAAAAAATATTGCTCTTATGAGAAGATATATAATTGGCAAAGAAACTTATATAATGTACAGTTCATTTATTTTGCCTTATTTAAGTTAGATAGAGATTTGGGGAAATACATACAAGAGCAATATAGACTCGCTAATTTGATTACAGAAGAAAGCTATAAAGATTGGGCATGAAGAACATGAAGATACAAAATCAAGCATGTTCAAGTTTGAAGATAAAGTAAACTTAAATCCCAATTATTAGCATAGAAAACCAGGTAAACAAACTCCCAACAAATATTCAACATTTGTTTCTCTAAAACCGTAAAAACATTTATTTGTACAATTTCAAACAATGTTTGACAATGATTATATCAAAAACAATAAAGACAATTCAAATTCTATCTACACAGCAGAGACTCCTTATATGAGGGCAATCCAATTTAGAGGTCCAATATTCTTGCCCAACATTGAAAAGCTATTGTGTCACCCAAAAAGGTATTCATTTATGGAGCTTTTAAGACAATGACTTTGAAAATCCCCCTAATTTACACCAATTGAAAAAAAATAAGATACATATTTTAGATAAATATACTATAGAATATTAACATATTCCGTTTTTTGGGTATTTTATGTTATAAGAGTCACTAGTGATACTATTATAAGTTTGAAATGTCAATTCTTTGTCTTCTAATTTTCCTTTGTGGGGTGTGGTGCGGTTTTCTTGTTTTCATTTTTAATGTCTTGCCTGCGAAGGAAAAGTTGAATAAGAGTATGCACTTAGAAGCTCCAGCTTTAGCCCACTCCCTTTGAGCACATGTTTATTACGTATTGTATAATTGCACTGTTCAGCTGTTTTGTGTGCAAATAGTTTGTTTCCTTTTGTTATTTAATTAATGTTGTTTTTCCTTGTGGTGTACTTAAATACAAAGCCACAAAAAGCAAGAAAAACATCAAATTTCACAATATTTTGACATCATTTTCAAGATGTGTCGACAAGCCAGCATTTACAAAGATTAAAACAGTGACGGCAAGAAAGAAACAGTGAAGCCGATTCAATCTGAAATTTGACAGATTATGACAACAGCTTTGCACATGCTGTTATGTAATGTAGCCCAAACGTTTTGCAGCTAAGGGATTATCATTTACACACATCCCTACTCCCAAGCGCACACGTAAGCTCCCCAGCAAACACCAAGAGCAGCTGCCATCATCCTCTCTAATGGTCATACAATCACGCCATTCACAAGTTTCTCTGTCATTTGTAGCAGAGGGGACTTTTGTTTGCCTACAGACAATCTGGTGATCAACTGCTTTATAATGGGATAAGGCTCACCAGTCACTGGTGCTTCGAATGAGGACAGTGCAGAAAATGAGTGATTATTCCATTAACTGCATTTATCTTAATCTTAAACTTTAAAACGTGGTGCCTTAAAAAAAACATATACTAAAATTAATGCAGCCAAATAAAATTAATATAACTCAGTTCTTCTAACACACATGCGTCAAACTACCGGCCCGCAAGACCATTTTACATTATTGTTATTAATGGCCCGTCAATATGAACAACGCCGTCTCATCCCTGGACATCATATTCTGACGTTTAAGTCAGGGTATTTATTCTTTTATATATGACGTATAGTATACTATATACCAGGGGTCGGGAACCTATGGCTCGCGAGCCATATATGGCTCTTTCAATGAGTACCTATGGCTCGGAGACAAAATTAATTGCATGCAAATTTTCTCCATCACGTTCAAAACTTGAGCCATTGATCCTGATCAGATACACGCAAAGCCAAACCGAAGCTGAATTGCAAAGCAGTACTTTTCAGAATATATAGGGCACGTTTTCACTACGATTTATAGTCAAGGTGCCACACGAAAAACACACTGTATGCTAAAGAATCCTTTATATAACAGCTCACTATATAATCTGTGTTCAGTGTTCAGATACTTTTTGATGAATCCACGGAACAAATTGTAAATATGCCAAAACACCGGAAGAGAACTTAAAGTTATTTGATTGGTGAGTGGGAGAGATGGGTGGAGCTATGCAAAAAGTGCAAGCACTCCCTCCCATCTCTCGCCCTACTCCGTCTGCACCAAAGTAAGCACATCAGGCTCCCTGTTCTCAGAATGTTGTGACGTTTTTACAAAATAATTTGTGTAGCATTTTCATATTTCTACTTTTGACAGGAGATATATTAAGGAGAGCAAAATATTTTGGGATATTTAAGTTTTTTTTAATATATACATTGACATAGGAGCAAAGAAATTTGAATGTTATTTTAATGTTAAGTTGTTTAAGTTAAGTTTCTAAGTTGTATAATTTAACAAGATATTTTATTTACAGCAAAATAATAAATACTGTATAAGTGATTTAAGGTTTAAATTTAATATTCTTGTCTGTTTTCATTCATATTTATGTTCCAAAAACATTCAGTTTAAGTGTGTTCAATAAATGTTTATCTTGGTTGGCCCGCGACCTTAAGTGTGTTTTGAATTTTGGCCCCTTGTGCAATTGAGTTTGACATCCCTGTTCTAACACATTTTTACACACACATCATTTAAAAATCTCAGCACGGGGGAAAAATGAAAACAGGAAATGCATCAGGGTCAGACTAAGTACAGTTAATGTGGCCAATAAAAGGATGCACCCATCTTGGTTCCTTTCCTGCTGTCCTGTACATGACCTCCTGCATGTCACTTCTCTAACGTTAAAATTGTCCGAGTCCTACACAACCCACCTGAACATCATCCTCCCTGACCTCCCGGACATGAGGCATTCAATCCATCCACGACTGCAAGGCTGAATGCATTCAAATATGACCCGAAGGGCATGTGTTGTCAACGTGTTTGCCTATGTGAGCATGCATGTACATGCCTGAAACAGATGGTCAGCCTACTTCTCAAAAGATGGGGGGATTTAGGTGTGCGATTGCGCTGTCGGCCACTGTTTTAACCACCACGAGAGACCGATGATCTATTGGAATTTTTTAGGACACCGACAAAACCTTGAGGGTCTGCAAATAACTACTATTGCAAGCAGGCTTGGGAAGTAACGGAATACATGTAACGGCATTACGCAATAAGGATATCAAATAATTAATTGTATTTTGTTACAGTTACAGACCAAAAGACAATCAAATTACAGATATATTTAGGTTTAAAAGAAGGATAACTTTCCAGGTTTATAATTGTATTTAAAAGTATATACTTTACTGTTTACATGTTTGTGTGTTGCTTGCTAGTGATATGTATATGGACATTTGGTCATTTTGATAGTCTTTTTTTGTATTTCGCAGTTAATGTTTAAAAGCCACTATACAATCAGTGTATTGCTGTGATCTTAAGGTTAATTAACACAGAGCATACCTTGTCTGCCATGTGAAAGATAATGTTTTGTTTTGCTTAATAAATTATACGACTTGGTTAAATTCTGAGCACTTTTTGTGGGACTACAAGCAATTAGCATACCTTAGTTTACTCTAATTCTTTTTCAAGGCTACAATGTTCATTTAGCTTAAATAACATGTACAGATTTTATATAATATGTTTATGTGGTCTTTATTGGAATATTTGGTATTGGAGTAATGCATGAGTAATTGAAAAATAACAAGGTTACATGACTGCAATATTATGGTAAATAGATTATGTTACAGGGCAGCACGGCGGCGCAGTGGTTAGCGCATGTGCGGCACAGTTCTTGTCTTGGGAACCTCCTGCGTGGGTTCAAATCCAGCTCCAGACTTCCTGTGCGGAGTTTGTATGTCCTCCCCGTGCTTGCGTGGGTTTCCTCCGGGCACTCCGGTTTCCTCCCACATTACAAAAACATGCATTTCAGGTGAATTGGCCGGTCCAAATTGTCCCTAGGTGTGAATGAGCGAGTGAGTTGTCTGTCCCCGTGTGCCCTGCGATTGGCTGGCAACCAGTTCAGGGTGTCCCCTGCCCACTGCCCGATGATTGCTGGGATGGGCTCCAGCACCCCCGCGACCCTACTGAGGATAAGCGGTTGCAGCTAATGAGATAATAATGAGATGAGATTATGTTACAAAGTACATTTTTTTAACAGGTAACCAGTAACTGTAAAAAAATACAATTTTTAAGTAACCCTCCCAATCCTAAACGCAAGTAAGGTAGATAACACTCATAAAAGTTACGGTAACAATCATCAGTCAAATGAATCATTACCTGTTATCTAATCATAAACACATCTTGTAGGAATTAGGTATATGGTCAACATCAAATAAGTTATCTGCTCCCATGTGTTAATCGTCAATGTATCAATCTAGTGTACAGTAATAGTATTCTATACAATACTTGCTATGGACAAATATGGGTGGGCGGAGGGTTGTATGGGAACATGGAAATGTAAAAAAGAAACATTAAATCATAATTCAGGCAAGAATGAATCTTGTAATATTGCTTGTTGTTGTTGTTGTGTCTCAAAGAACGGAGAATTCAATATGTGTGACGGACATATTGAGAGTGCATTAGTCATGTGGAGGCAAGTGGGTTGCCTCAAGCAATATTATTCTCAAGTGGATGGATGTTAGATAGCTTATTATGAGCTTGCTGCCATCCAGAAGTATGCGATAAGGCAAAAACAACAATATAATTGTCAGTCACACACATTTTTTCATCAAAATGTCCTGTTTTGAAAATGTTATTGGGGATGAATTTACAATTTGTGAAGAGTCATTGCCCAAAATATGTTTTGCATGTTCAAACAGTTCTTTGATGAGATTAAATGTTTTAACAATGATTATTCGATTTCAGTTTACTCAATAGTTAATTGTATATGCCAAAATGTTTTTCAAAATTCTTTTATTTTATTTATAGTCATATCTCATTATTTTATCAAATTTCTAAAGACGATGTTTTAATAGAAATAAAAATTTTAAAAAAGAATTAGATTCAAACCACAAGTCACCTAACAGTCCCTCGACAGTTAATTCAAATAATTCAATAAAGGGTCGCTATAGAAAAAATAATAATCCATACAAAACAAATGTATATAAAATGAAGGTAACTTACACTATTCTAGTATTAAGTTAGCAAAACCTCTTGCCAACCCACCAAGCAAAAAACACGATGTTGTTCACTGTTGAATGCCCTTACCTGCCAAAACACTTGACACTGACCAATACATGCACACTTACATATTCTTCCCAGTCTGGTTTACCAACTTTTCTGCGTAGATGCTGCCTTTGTGCTATTGAGCAATGGTTTCAAAGTCATACATCTAATGATCATCTTTGTTTTAGGATTAGCATTTAAGATTATAGTTCCAAGTTTAAGTTGTCTTCAGATTCCATCAATCAACAATGTAAAGCATGTCATTATCGGTTCAAGGGGAAGCCATCTATTATGTTAACCACTAACTATAGGTTTAATAACATATACACTATACTTGATAAAACAACCATTGCAGGCAGAGTGACAGAAAGGAGAACAGAAACATCAGGCACTTAATTAAATCACCAAGGTATGTAACCTGAGCAAGTGATAATGCAGGATATGCTTTGATGAAGAACTGCTTAGGTGGGCTCCTGTTAATTCCTTTCCTCACCTCCTCCGAAGACTACTAGTATGTTGCAATGAATGAGCATGAAATCATTGGGGTTTAACTCAAGCTAGACGACTTAATATCTGTTTTGAAGAAATATTTTCCAAGACATACCCAAGCACGCTTTCCTGTGGCATGGACAACACCCCTTCGAGAGAAGCCATGATGTCACGTATGTCAAATAGAGAACATTTTTGCTTTGAACCAATGTGAACTTAGTCAGGTTTGAAGCTGTCGGAGGAATTATTCTCCCATTGGGAGAAGGAAACCCTTCATGAGAGAAGCATAATATTCAGAGAGTCCTCAAGGTACAAGGTAGTCTGACATTTTGTTCCCAGCGTCCATTCAAGCTGCACTATTTGTTGTACACGCGTGTTTACAAAATCAAAATATAAAAAAAAAAACTTTATCTCAGGAAGTGTACAGTCATTAAAAATCCAAATACCGATTGATTTTTAACCAATTATTTTGACATTAATTTGGACATTAGCTGTAAAATTAGATTTTCACTATATCTTTTTCGCTATAAAGTTATTTATGAAAAAAAAAATTACTAATGATATCATAGAAGAGTTGCTTTTTTACCACTTTCAGAAATTGTTAAAAACCCGACGGAGTCTGTTTTAACCCTATGAAGATGTTTTTACAAATTTTGTCTTTTTAATGGTTTTCATCACAGAAAATGCATTGGGGGAAAAATTACCCTTTACAAAGGGTATTAAAAAAAGCATAGTTTATACGCATAGCTAAGGTTCTCCTGAACATTTTGTGGGGTTGAAAGTTTACAAAAAAATTGGAAAGGACAAAGTGATAATACCACAAGATTTTGGCCATTCTATGGTCGAAATATCTCTAGTGTAGATACAGTTATTTCTAACCCCACGGGTTAAAAGTAGTCAAAGGAGCTTTCAGGTATTTCTACACATATAGCAGCGAACAACCCTAACACTTATCTGAAATGCTCTTATCCCGTGTTTTACGTTTAGATACTTTTGGATGTCCTTAACTTTGGTGGCATCCACTGACACCCATGTACCAAGTTGGTAATTATGGCCAGACATTAAAGCAAAGATCAGAAGCAGAAGGCTCAAAGATGGTCACAATTCTACGTAGCACACACTCGACATGCAACTCCATTTAGTAATAAAAAACACGCACACACACCCAACTGTCTGACTGCAAAAGCAGAGGAAATTGTACTTCAGATACATAACATACAATCAAACATGTCATGAAAACAACCATAAACTCACAAGCTGTGGCTTTAAAAAGAACACGCGTTGACTTAAAATACGGTAGATGTGATGACTAAAATACATTTCGGCAAGTACTGTGTAGAACTAGGTGGTAATGTGAAGCATAAGGTCGTATGTTAGCAGCAAGAGTTGCCACAAATCATCAAAAATTTGTATTTGAAGTTTTACAATGTAACCACAAGCAGAATAGTGCAAAGTGTAGGGGCAAGGAGAAAGTGACCAGGGACACCCACTTGGGTGCAGGGAAGTCAACTGCATCCAAATATGATAATAAAAACTACTGGATCCCTTCTAAGAGTGTGGTTTACCTAGCTAACGAGATGGCTCAAACTAGTGGTTCTCAACTGGTCTGACGTCAGGACCAATGTTCCCTCTAATTTTCCACAAGTCTGAGCGTTCACACAAAGTTGGTGAGCAGCGCTTGAAACAACAGTGAGCAACCATAATCCCAAGTGTGGCAAGATAATTAATTATCAAACATGTCCAAAACTTGACATCAAGTTACATTTTGCTGAGTTTCCGGCAATACAAAAATTATTTTTCTCTGAATGAATTGACTCATGTACTATTGCTAAGGTTGTACGGCCTACAAACGTTGTTTGTTTTTACAATTCTTTCACAAGATATACATTTCTTTTTATTTCCTGATATATTTTGTCGCATAATATTAACATTTTGGGGGGCTTATTTAGTCGGTTGTAAGATACAGAACTGTACTTAATCACATTTTTTGTGGAAGTACAATGTTGGCAACAAGATTCACTTGATATAATTGGAAATTATTTGAATGCAACACAAACTTTTCTTTTTCCGTGTTTTTTTTCTACTTTTTAAAAAAAAAATCTCATTGTGTTTATTTTTTCTGAGCTGTTACTTTTCTCTTTTTGTTCTCTATTTAATTGTTTCCTACATTTCTTTCTTTTCTTTGTTTCTGGCTTTTTGTCTAAAATGTTCCTTTTTTTTCTCTTTCTTTTGTTTCTTTTTTTCTCAGCTTTTCACTACTTTTACAATTTGGTATTTGTTTCTTTTTTGTTCTATTCCCCCCTTGCTTTAAGTCATTGTGTGCATCATTTTACATAATATTTGGTCATGTTGGGATTAAAGAAGCAAAAACAACCCAAAGAGCTGTTTAGGACCCGAAAGAGCCGGTTCCTTTTAGCGAGCCAAGCCGAAGAAGCCGGTTACCCGACAAACTCTACTAACTTTACTTAACTTTGTTCTCCTTCAACTCGACTTCAAAATACCGCATTTAGGACACAACGTCAGGGGAACCCGTGAATTTTTACCTTCATGCACTAACTTTGACTTAAGTTGCTTCTTAATCAGTAATTTTGAGCCCTCATTTTTGTGCGCTGGCTAGATGTTCTTGTGCGCTGAGAATGTGCGAGCAGTGCGCAATTGCGCACGCGCGCAGTTTAGAGGGAACACTGGTCAGGACCCATCATTCCACCCTAATAACAAGCAGCAACCCAAACAAGAAAAAATGTTCCACTACTCAAATGTATCCAATCAAAGGATTGTGAAGTTTAAAGTATAGATAGTATAATATATTCACCATTTTTTCCCAAAGAACAAAATGACAGGCAAAAACAAAATGACTTTAAGTACTTTATATGCTCACATTTAAGTCTACATCTCATACAAGTACCCTCTAAAACTGCTTCAAAATAACCACATTAAATACTAAAGAAATTCAAAATAGTAATAAAGCTTGTGAATAGACATCAATGACTAATTACTGTACGTAGTTAATAAATATTAGTATACTGGTAAAAAGCTAACTGCCCGATGATTGCTGGGATGGGCTCCAGCACCCCCGCGACCCTACTGAGGATAAGCGGTGCAGCTAATGAGATGAGATGAGACAACATTCTCTAACTATTTACATTACCGTGTAGCAGCGCTTCAATGGCAAACACTCGAACGCCATTTTCGTATTTCGCAATCGGTTCCTTCTTGGACTTGATCGTTGATGTCACTGTTTACCACTTTTCCTTCGCTTATCACTAACTTCCTTGGGACCCATTATTATCGGCAGAAAAGGGAAATAAAATAAAAATAAAAATCATAATAAAATGAGATGTGGTCTCTCTAAAACTCTCCGATTGACTGAACAGGTAGAAGTGACCAGGCAGTCCATTTTTGCCATCTACTGATAAGGAGTGTAATCAACCCTCCATTTTTTTCCTCTTCTTTGCATCATTTTGCCAGGGAAATGGCCATTAAAAACGGGTCTGCGACCCACCAGTTGAGAAACATTGGCTATGACGCAATTGTAAAGTGAATTAAATCCCTGCGATACTCGAGATCTGTGTGTGCTCAACTGTTTCAAAGCGAGAGGCATGTTACATTTCAATAAAGATATCCTAAAAGAAAGTGACGTGCAGTGAGGATTTTATTGATTGGGGCTGTGGTGTGTTCTAAATCAGAATCCTTGCTTTACCTATTGCCCTCTGCCATGACACAAGAGAAGGGGGTGCCTCACTCTGCATCTGCAGACGCTCAGCACAGTAATACGTGACATAATAAATGTTTTAATAAGATTCATAATTTAAAGTGAAAATAAAGCCATTTTGAAAAAGAAAATCCAAACATTGTGAAGTGAAATACACGATTTGTGCATCTTTTTCATGGCCAAATTCAAGCACTCCTATGGACTTTCAAAGCCACAAGTGAACAGTCTTAAGCATACTTTTTGAAATAAATGGCAACAATTTCAAGGATTTACAAGCACTTCACCAAAAAATGTAAACACTTTTCCAACCTTGAAAACACAAAATTTCAATTAATGCATTTTCAATGATTTCAAGCACTCATACGAACCCTGCAAATAAAAACGAACTTTTACACGGAAACCAATTAGTACAGGAAATTCAGGATTCAGGACTTTGTCCAATGGAGCGACCACCTGCACCTGAACACCACCAAGACCAGGGAGATGGTGGTGGACTTCAGGAGAACTAAAACTCACCCGGTTCCTGTAACCATCAAAGGAGAAGGTGTAGAACTTGTCCAGACCTACAAATACCTGGGTGTGCAGCTGGACAACAAACTGGACTGGACTGCCAACACAGAAGCTCTATGCAGGAAAGGTCAAAGCCGACTTTACTTCCTCAGAAGGCTGGCGTCCTTCAACATCTGCAAAAAGCTCCTGAAAATATTCTACGAGACAGTTGTGGCAAGCGCCCTCTTCTATGCGGCAGCGTGTTGGGGAGGCAGCGTCATGAAGAAGGATGCCTCTCGTCTCAATAAATTGGCGAGCAAAGCGAGCTCTGTTGTGGGCACAGAGCTCGACAGCCTGAACAGTAGCCGAGAGACGGGCACTGAAAAAGCTGCGGTCAATCATGGACAATTCATCACATCCACTACACAGCATTATATCCAGACAGAAGAGCAGCTTCAGCGACAGACTTCTGTCACTGTCTTGTACCACGGACAGACTGAAGAGATCTTTTCTCCCTTATGCCATGAGGCTCTTTAACTCCACCCGGCGGAGTAAAGGCCCACATCAAACCCCCCCCTACATTGCATATTACTGTACTTTTATTGCAGTGTGTATTTTATGTAGCACTGTTTAAATACTGTATACAACACGCTACAGTGGGTATTAGCACGTCACATTGGGTATTTGTATATTGTATTCCTTTATTATTGTATTGTTCTCAGCGAAGGGATGCTGCTGGAAATGTGAATTTTCCTGCGGGGATGAATAAAGTATCTATCTATCTATCTATCTATCTAATAAAACAGTTAATAGGCTGAAACCCAAAAACAAAGTCTGACTCATGAGATAAGGATGTGCTCAAGCTAATTGAACAAATGCACACGCACACCCCCACAGACAAAGTATACCACTGTAATGTAATCCTAGAGTCTCAGAGAAATATTCACCCTCGGCCTGAAGGCAATACTGTAGTTTTCTGACAGAGAATGTGACCTTGCCAACCGAGTGACAACTTCAACTTGTTCCGCCTTAGAAGTCTTTTTTTACAGAAACAAAAAAGTCAAGTAATTTCAAAATCAAAACAGACCCAATATAAAAAGCTACAGACTATATGCTATACTAGATTCAATCAAGGGGGATGAGCTGTTTGCTGAACCAAAGGAATCAACTTGCTGTGTTGCTTTAAATGTGTAAGGTAAGTGGATCTCTTGGGAATTCTCAAAATCAATCGTCAGTAAAAGGATACTCCGTTTTGGTTTTCAATCATTTGTTTCCCACATCGCATGTTTAACTGAGTGTATTATGAGGAAACGGGTGGGAAGAAACTGTTCTCTGTATATAACGTTCTGTAAGTTGACATTTTGGAATTTCCTTGAGTTAACGAAAAGCTAGCAGGGCCAAAAAGCTAGTAATGAAGTAACTGTCCAACTTTATTTTGGGTTTCTGCTATGCTTAGTTAGATTTAAATCTATTTCATAAACATCCGTTATCTAAATCAGTGTTTTTCAAGCAGTGTGCCGGGTCACACTAGTGTACCGTGAGACCTTGTATATTGTGTCTCAGGAATTTGCCCAACCTTATCTACAAAAAGCTTGCCATTTCTCAATATTGTTGCTTTTTCCAGCCATCAGCTGAGTAACAACTGTAAGTAGGGGGCACCGTTTTTTTTGTTTTTTTTTTCCCTGTACAAATTTTCTGCTCATGAGGTAGCACAGTATGTTTAATAACCGATTAAGTTCAATAAAGCCTTTTTTAGAATGCACCTCAAGCAATAATGAAAATATATCTCAGTAAAAATAAAGTAGATATCTTGCACATAATTCTGCTGACTTTAATTATAATTTTTACTCAAAACATTTTTTTAAGTTTTCAAAAAAAATTTAAGTGACAGAATTTCCAATCATTTAAAGTTTTTTTTTTTTAGAGCAAATACTATATATAGTATAACTTGAAAAGCCTGCTAAAATAGAGTAAAATTCCAAGTTACAGAAAAACAATAAAATAAAATAAGGATAAGAATAAACTCATTTCACCACCTGAGCTACAGTGACCACAAATTGTTTAAAAACGTTATACTGTCAATTTTGCTGACTTTATTATTTTTACTAAAAACATTTTTCAAAGTTTTTAAATAAAGTTTAAGTCACGAAATTTTTGCTCATTTAAAGTTTTTTTGTTTTTTTTTAAAACAGGCAAATAAAAAAGTATAACTTGAAAAACGTGCTAAAATATAGTAAAATTCCAAGTTACAGAAAAACAATCAAATAAAATAAGAACAAGAATGAACTCTGCAGCACAGCAGCGCAGTGGTTAGCGAGTATGCTGCACAGTTTTGAGGTCATGAGATCGAACCTCCTGTGTGGAGTTTGCATGTTCTCCCCGTGTTTGCATGGGTTAATTGGCCAGTCCAAATTGTCCCTAGGTGTAAATGAGCGAGCGAATTGTCTGTCCCAGTGTGCCCTGCGACTGTCTGGCAACCAGCTCAGGGTGTCCCCTGCCCACTGCCCGAAGATGGCTGGGATGGGCTCCAGCACCCCCCGCGACCCTACTGAGGATAAGCGGTGCAGATAATGGATGGATTAAAGAATGAACTCATTACACCACTTGAGCTACAGTGACCACATTTTGTTTAAAAACTGTATACTGTACTGTCAATTTAGGCAACGTAACCATTTAATTTTGTTTTAAAAACATGAAAGTGGTGTTGGAAATACATTTATTTTTAAAAATGTTTAATAATGGTGTGCTTTAAGATGTGTTTCAATTTAAAAAAAAGTTTGCCTTTGCTCCAAAAAGGTTGGGAAACACTGGTGTAAGTATCGCTAGGTAATTGGACTAGATGAGAGCTATAGTCCTATGCTTGCATGGCTGGGTCGAAACACAACACAGGAATACAAATCTGCAGAAGGAAGCATAGAAAAACGAGACTGTGTTGAAAAAAACCCACAATAGTGTGGAATATGAAAAAGGACCTGACAGTGTGAGCTAGGTTACAATTGTTAGAATCTAGTTCAGCTAGATTTTCCACTTTGATGAAGCAATACAGAAGAATGAGTGTGGATGAACTCAAGGGAGTGGAGGTCAAGCTTATTTCCTCTGCCATTACAGCAAAGTTGTGTTGTGTAGCATATATTTTCTCCTTTGTACATTCATTCAGTCGCATTTTTGCTATAGTGTCTGCTATTAATTCGAAGTGACTGGCTATTGACAGTGGCACAGCAAGCATAGCAGAAAGACTGCATAAACTAACCGATAAGATTTTTTTTTTTTTTTTTATAAAATGATAAATTTAGTGACAGTCAGAGCAAAAAAAAAAAAAAGTGCCTTTCCCACCAGGTACCTCACTCAAGGACAGGTCTAATTATTATTTTAGTACAGATAGAGGTACCCACTAATTCACTAACGTGATAGAAAATAATTGAGAAGCACTGACATAAGTTCAGGTAGTAACTTTATGCAAGATTTCCACAAACCATTCAGTCACAATGACACATGAAGGGGCCGATAGATGGATTCTTGGAAATTGTCATGACCAAAGTTTTTTTACTAGTATTTAATGTGGCCTCACACTGATAAATCCCAAAACAAAGCCCGTCAGAATGAAGATTTCCCCTTGTAACGATTCACAGCATAGCACCACCTTTGTCTTGGTGCACTGTTGGGAACTCCTCCTGTTCGTCTTTAGTCTTCGTGCAACTATGAATCTGAGCTTTTTTGTGTTTACGACTCTCACCAGTTCCTAGTAATCTGTATTAATGCTGAGGTTATTCAGTTATAAAAGTACAAGTTGATTTGGAAACCACATTCTGGCAGTTCCACAAGCATAGCAACAACTGCCAACTAAATGAACCAAGTCATCAAGTCAAGTCATGTTTATTTGTATAGCCCTTAATCACAAAGAGTCTTAAAGGTCTGCAAAGACCACAGATTATTGCAAATCACAGACTATTATTACACCATCCCCTGATCTAAACCCTACATGAGGGTAAGGAAAAACCTCAACATGAGGAAAATGAAGAAACCTTGAGAAGGGACCGCACATGAGCTAATCCCTCTTCCAAGATGACCAGGCTGCAATGGATGTTGCAATAACCAATAGTAAACCGATACTGTCAACATAAAATATAGGTTATTCATATGCTATAGAATAGAAGTGTATTTTAAGCCTAGATTTAAACAGTTCCACTGAGGTTGCAGATCGAATCTCAGGGGGAAGAGCATTCCACAGCACCGGGGCCCGAATGGAGAATGCTCTCGAACCTGCGGATCTCCTCTTGGCTCCTGGGATCACTAGTAGAACAGCATTTTCAGAGCGAAGGCTCCGGACCAGAACATAGGGGGAAATTAAATCTGAAAGATATGAGGGAGCAAGTCCATGCATGATTTTGTATACTACCAACAGAACCTTAAAATCATATCTTAAGCTAACAGGGAGCCAATGCAGGTTAGCTAAAATCGGGTTAAGGTGATCAAACTTTCTTGTCTTAGTCGCTGCAGAATTTTGTACCAGCAGAAGGCTCTTGATTTTGGACTTTGGGAGACCAGATAGTGCATTACAGTAATCGAGACGGGAGGTAACAAACGCATGAATTATAATCTCCGCATCCGACTGAGACAGTATTTGGCAAATTTTAGCAGTGTTGCGAAGATGGAAAGATTTCAACTCACTAAACACGCAGGAACAGCTAACACATGGCTAGTTACCTACACGTTTTGGCAACATTCACAGTAACATATATTATGTCATTAAAGTGTTTACGATTGATGTTGAATAACTTCGGCAGTGGCTCAGGAGGTAGAGCACTCGTCTTGGGATTAAGAGATCGCAGTTCGAATCCCGGCTCCTCCGTGTTACATGTCGAAGTGTCCTTGGGTAAGACACTGAACCCCTAATACCCCCAATAAGCAGGTTAGCGCCTTACATGGCTGCACGGCCGCTATTGGGAAATGTGAAGCACAATGTAAAGCGCTTTGGGAAGTCTTGACTTGAAAAGCGCTATAGAAATGCAGATGATTTCATTTCATTCTTCACTTTGTTTGCATTTGTAGTTAGCCTAACACTGGAAGAAGACTAGTCTCAAAATCATTCAAACACCTCTTTTAAAAAGTGGATTTCATTGCATGTGAGTGCAAAATTTAAAAGCATTGATGTAACGTCTATAACAAGACTTGCTCTTGGACAACCCACACATTTACTTTTATCGTTTGTGAGTTGGGATAATGTTTTCCATTCAGACTCTTTCAGTTCTGGAAATATCAATATGACGCTGCAGCAATTGGCCAGTGAGGCTGGAAAAGTACTCCACCCCACAATAAAAACGCGTTGGCGGATGGAAGTACCTTCATCAACAAAGTTTTGAGCATTAAAGCCTCATCTCTAATGACGTTTTCATTCTGCAGAAAGTGCACCACTATATTAATATACCTGATATCAATATACTTTTTTGTATGGCCAAAGACAATATCCAAACAGAAGTGTAGACGTGAGTGTATTTGTGGCATGGAACAAATTTGGTAACAATATCATCACCCACATGTTGCAGCTTGAAAAAGAATCACACACAAATGCTAAGTAAAGCGACTGCATGCCACATATATGTTAAGGGCATGACTGACATTTGATGACTGTGGTATGAACGTTCACTGCCATGCTAAAAATCAAGGTGATGGTAAACAGCCGTACTACTGTGATACAATTTTTAAAATTATCAGTGGAGGTTCCCATCGTTCTAAAGCAGTGATTTTCAACCACTGTGCCGTGAGAGATTGTCAGGTGTGCCGTGAGAAATTATCCAATGTCACTTTTTCAAATGTAAAATTTTATAAAACATTTATGAATCATTTTCTACACATATTATGTCATTGTCAAGTGACTGTGTTGTAAAAACTGGGGGTATTGTAAATTATATTGTAATTAAACATACTGTTCAGTATCATTTTATAACATTTTTGGTTAGTGGTGCGCCGCAAAACTTTTCCAATGTAAAAAACATGCCCTGGCTCAAAAAAGGTTGAAAAACACTGTTCTAAAGAATACTGTACAAGTCATTCGAATTGCCCCACTAATGTTTTTTATCCCATAAAATACTGTTCAAGCTTCGCAAAATGAGACAGTAAATTTGAAAAAATAAAAAAATAAAACCATGGGTGGAAAGTTATCTTAAACCTTGGGCTTTGAGAATGCGTGAAAAAGCACAAACCTTAAATAGCACAGTGAGTGGACTGATGTAAGAAAAATGCACAAAAAAAGTATACTTTTACCTAAAAGTTTTTGATCTGTTGGAATTATGCGATTTTGGCAAGGTAATATATTTTCCTAATTTATGATTTAACAAATGGAGGAACAAATGTTGATTATCCATATTAGAATATCAATATAGTCATACACCTAGTTAGTAAATGCATGGTCTTCCGGTATAATATCGATCAACCTCTACCATTTGAACCATTTCGTATTTAAAGTCAGCCTAACACAACCTGTAAAACGGTCGAAAATGTAGCATAGTGAAAAATCTATTCAAGTTGTGAAATATATATATCCATTCAATACTTGTCCAAAACTGCTGGTGGAATGTAACCATTGCCTGAGGTGAAACAGGGAAACAAGGTCATGGCATCCCATGACATCTAATACAACCAGTCTCGAGCTAACCTGAACAAGTTTCATTGTGATGGAAGGTCGTCAGTATCGACAATGTTGAATGTGGAGTTTGAATAGTCAGCATAATTTGGAGCACATCTGTTTGGAGGATTAGAAGAAGTGAAAAGAGTTTGACCTCTAATTACAGGGAAACGTTACTGAGCTTCTCACAGTTTCTTCTGAGGAAGGGGCCCAAAGGTTGTCTATTTGCCTGCAGCAGACTGCAGTCTTTTTGAAATCCGAGCTCCATCCTGAAGCTGCAGTCGACAAACGGCAAGAGCTGCTGTTTGATGTCAAAGTGAAGCGGGACTTTAAGATCATTGCGGAAACACTACAGAGATATTCTACATATTTATAACTCCCAGAGATTTCAGGTAATGAAATCACCATAATATCACACAGACACACACACACACAAGGTTATCTAAAATCCTAATGATTGCTTTTGGCTTAATTTAAATATTTTTTTACCTAAAGGAAAAAATAAAAACCTATAAGACCCCATTATGAAAAGTAAATACAAGATTTAAAAAAAAAAATACGGAATTTCCCTTGTAAAATCACAAGGTAACTGTGACTCACATTTTCCAAAATGCATCTCGATGATCCTCAAGGCTTTTTAGAGTAACATTCAATGGACTGATGAGACCGAATTTGAACATTTTATACATTTTAGAGCCAATCCCAGCAGTGGGCAGAAGACACCATGAACTCATTGGGAGCCAGTTGCAGGGCACACAGAGACAGACTCACTGGTACCTTGGGACCACTTTGAGTCACTGATCAACTTGCATGGCAAGTTTTGGAATGTGGGAGGAAACCGGGGGAGCAACTTCATGCAGGCACAGGAAGAACATGCAAACTACGCTAGAGGTAAGATTGGCCTAAAAAAAATAGATAAATAAAAAAATCAAACCGACCCGGCCCGAGTCGCAGTTGTATAAACCCGAACCAGACATATAACCTTGATTTGATACACGAGCCCGAAATAAACCCGAAGCTTTAATTTGCCGCCAAAGTTTCAGCTAAGCTACGCAACTTGGGGTTTACTTGGGGCCGAGTCACTCAAATCAAGTGTGCACTACGAGTGCAGCGACTAAATGAACAATTAGGCGCCGAAGTGCACATCTCGGCGACTTGCAACAAACAAAAGTGAAACTGAACAAAATGGCACCGAAAAGCAAATCAAATTCTGAAGATTACAAGCTGCAAATAGTGAAGGATTTGGACGAAAATCAGAAAGTTTGTAAAGCGTGTAAGCTATTGGCAAGAAGCGGAAATTACGTCTGATGTGAGGGAGGTGTAAGCCGCCCGTCTTTTACTCCAACACAGGGTCGGGCCGGGTTGGGGCCTAAAGTCTTACCTCTAAACTACGCACAGGAAGGTCGGTAGCTGGACGTTAATTTGAAAAAAAAATTGGAGGAAACCAAGGTCAGATAGTTGCTGTAGTCCTACAAAAATGTGCTCAAAGTTTAACCTCATAGTACAGTTTATCAAGCAAAAACAAAACTTTCTCTTTCACATGGCAGACAAAATATGATCACATTCTCAGAATGATCCTATCGTATCTTTTGAACAACAATTAACTACAAAATACTAAAGGACAAGAATCAATCAAATTTACTAAATGTCCCTGAACGCATCACTAGCACACCAATACGCACACACGTAAACAGCCTCACAAAACTGCAGGCTCATGCCAATTCAACAAAATGAGTACTACCGTGAGGAGAAATAAAATAAAGTCCAAAAAAATGCTTTTACCGGCAACACAGTGTGACAATCTGTACGATCCACGCAAAGGATGCGGACGTTACTGCAATCTACGCGCACGGCTCAGCTGGACTTTCAAATCTCAAAACACTACTAAAGTTATGTCCTTCAGAGTGAATTTTGGACATACTAGATTAATCGGCAGCTTGTCTGGTTATTAGACCTAAGATTTATGGCCCGAGCCCGAGCCCGAACCCGAGGCAATTTCGGGCCGGGTCGGGCCTGAAATGTCAGTCATACGGTCGGGTCGGGTCGGGTTCGGTCCTGCTTTTTTTTTTTTTTTTTTTAATTAATTAATAATTATAAATATATGTTCATTAAAAATATATACTTAAACTATGTATGGATACTAGACCAAGGAATATAGTAAATCAAATAAATATTATTTGTGTACAATTAGTTGTGATTGCGGAAATCATAGCGTACAGTGACGTTGGTGACTTTTCCATCCGCATTAACAAACGCATTTTGTAAAATACGATCGCGCTTTATTGTTTAAATAAACGCGTTATATAGACTAGAATCTCCCAATTATTATAATTAGCTCGCTTTATTTTGTTTTAAAGCGTATTATATAGAATACGATCGCTTTTGTCGGAAGCGTACATTGACGTTGGTGACATTTTCATCCGCGTTAAAAAACGCAATTTGTAGAATACGATCGCGCTTTATTGTTTAAATAAACGCGTTATATAGACTAGGATCTCCCAATTGTTATAATTAGCTCGCTTTATTGTTTTAATAAGCGTTTTATATAGAATACGATCGCTTTTGTCGTAAGCGTACAGTGACGTTGGTGACTTTTCCATCCGCATTAATAATAATAATAATAATAATAATAATTTCCTTGTATTGTCATTCTGTGTAACAATGTACACAGAACGAAATGTCGATTGCATCTGACCCGATGCAGCCGCAGCCAAGAGAGGGCGCCGCCGACCACGCATTTTGTAAAATACGATCGCGCTTTATTGTTTAAATAAACGCGTTATATAGATTAGGATCTCCCAATTATTATAATTAGCTCGCTTTATTGTTTTAATAAGCGTTTTATATAGAATACGATCAGGTGGGGGGGGGGGGGGGGGGGTTGGGGGGGGAATTTGCATAGGAGTCGGAAAAGGGCACAACACGTCAACACCCCCTGAATGAAAGTGCTGCGCTAAAATCTTAAGGACGTACTACTACTGCTGCTGTGAAATATGGCCCAATGATCAAGTCGTCAAAATGACGGACGCCCTTAAATGTTTTCGCTACCTCAAAAAAAAAAAAACGTCAATGACAGATTGTCGCTTAATGTAACATCTGCAGTGCAGACACAGAAATATAAAAGATGTAAATGTTTATACAGTTTTATTTAACTTAGGCCTAGATGTTGTAACAAAAGGCAGAGTTTAATTTGTTATCATAAATCACCCCTCCTTATAAATAAAATATGTAATTTCGGGCCCCCTCGGGCCGGGCCAGCAAATCCAGTTAATTAGTCGGGCTCGGTCCGGGTCGGGTTTAATACCCCTCGGGCCTGCGTCGGGCTCGGGTGCTTTTTTTTGGCCCGATCTTACCTCTACTGGTTATATTGTCTTCAGTCAGGGTTGGGTAGGGTTACTTTAACTGGATTACTTTCAATTACTTTTGGATACTCAAAAAACAAATATGCTAATAAAAGACAAAATAAACTAAATATGAATAAAAGTACAAAATTTTGTGCAGGCTTGGGGAGTAACGGAGTACATGGAACGGCAAAAATGATGTTGGCAAGCCGTTTGGTTTTATTTTCATTTTGTTTCTGTCGCATTTTATGTTAGTTTTGCCAGAGATCAAAGCCAGGAGAGAAAGCTTACCACATGTTGTGAGTCATAATTTTATTCATATTTAGTTTCTTTTGTATTTTATTAGCATATTTGGTATTGGAGTAATCCAAAGTAATTGAAAGTAATCCAGTTAAAGTAACCCTGACCAACCCTGTGTCTTCTGTTAAAGACCCAAAAGCATAGTCAGGATGAGAGTCAGTGAGCCACAATGCATTTGACTTTGGGTTATAATAATGGATATTTTTCATTTTCAGTGTGAGATTTGAGATATAAATGTTTAAATTACAAATTGTGGGAAAATTATATTTTCAAGATAGTTGCCTTAAGCGAAAAAAATAAAATCAAAGTCTAAAACAATGGTGTTCAGACAATGGACCGAGGGCAACTTGTGGCCCGACAAATATTTCTCTGCGGTCATTGAAAAGGATATCTGCTCCTAAAAAAATGTGTTTTATACAATGTCCAGGGGTTTTAAATATCCAATGTTGTATATGAACTGTTTATGAATGTTATCTATTTTTTATTTTGCAGTATTAACTTTTTGCCATAAAATCCATAATTTTTGTAAATTTCTAAAACAACATAGCGATTGGTTTTCTGTTTGGAAACCAAACAAAACAATACCAATATGCTTCTCGTATTTTTCATTTAGTTTCTTGGTTCTTGGTGTTAAAAGTTTGAAATCCCTTTTGAACATTTTTTGTCTAACATGCAAACTCATTTGAGTTATTGGTCAAATTTAAGAATAATCTTTGGGAAGCCTCTATAATCCAGGCATTTACTACAGAGATAATGGTTGATTAGGCAAAAAGACAAGAATTCCAGCAACTCGAGGCCTCCATTGGCAGCATGCGAAATCACCCTTATCACAGACTGCTTGTTGTCAGCTACAACTATCTCTGGTTTTCCTCCCCTCTTGCCTCCTTCTGACAGTGTACAGACTACTGTAAACTGGCAGAGCTACTCACTGAGATAAGAGGTGCAGCAGATACTAAACACGTTCCTTGGATTACCTTAAGCTGTAAAACCACTGTAAGGTGTTGGGTGCATTTTTTTAAATCAAGACAGTCACATTTTTAGCCTGGAGTGATGTGGTTTTAGAGCAGAGTTGCACTTGGGCTCCTGTAGATAGACCATATTGTGTAGCATTACACAAGCACACATGCCTGAGGATTAGTAATAGGCCCGGTCCCGTCTGTAGCATAACACCACAGGGGCCACTAGCTATTGTTAAAGCTGTGTCACAAAACAGTCACAAAAATTCAGCAAATGTAAAACTTTTGAGTGGTCCAGCATCTATGGACAGTCGAGCTCTTTGAGAAAGTGGATTTAAAAATAATTATCTGGAAAAGACAAAGCAGAGACAACTCCTAAAGGAGTGTTTATAGATACTGATTCTTGTTCAGAAAATGTTTAAAAACGATATTACAGAAAAGGTTTGGTTATGATAAGATCCTATTTATTTGTAAAACGCAAAATCAATTGTTATATGGTATTATTTTTTCAATTAAATGATAAGAAATTGCATCTTGCCAGTTTAGGAAGTGAGCAGGTACTTTTACTTTAAGTGTGAATTGCCTGCACCGAGATAACATGTTATAGCAGGGTTAGCACAGATTTTCTATGGCCAAATTCAAGCACCTTTTAAGGACTTTCAAATCCAATTTCCCTATTTCTCTGGTAGTAATAAAAGAAAAAATCTGGTGTAAATCATGTATTTTGCAGAGCCATATCTTTCTGCGATTTACATATGTGGTTTTTATTCGTGTGTGCATTTATTAAGACATTGGATTTCTATACCTTGATTAAATCTTGAATATATTTGCTTTTTAGACAAATCTCTCCCCATAAAAGGTGTAAAAATGACAGTATTATATAAAATATGTTGCTTACATTTTCAGTTGCAGGGAAGTTCTTTCCATAACAATTTACCACCGGGAAACACTACCTTCATTGTTTTTGAATGGCCCATAATAAATGTTCATAATTGATGCGTTATCCTCACACTAATACAGACGCTCTCCTACTTACAATCATTCGAGTTACAATGGTAGATACGAAAGAAAATTGGGATGTCGAAAAATACTTGGACATTGCTGTAATTTAGATTTTGTATTGTGCCACTTTTTCCGAGTACGGGACTGTACTGTAGTGCTTACCGGCGTGTGGCGCAGTGAGACCTCACCCAGCATCCACCCTGAAGAAGAAATCCAGCCACCTCTTCCTAGTTTGTGCGTAGATATACTATACTGTAGCTCCAGTGCGCTAAGAACTTTGACATTTTTATTGCTTAATATCTCGCACATTCATTCAAAATGGTTGGTGTGAAGTGTAAAGAAGAGGCGAGCCGTTTCTTTTGAAATGAAAGTGGAATAAGAAAGCTTGATGTGGTTGAGAAAATGGGTTAGATCGCTTTTCTCGGCCACTTTCTACCACGTGGGAGGAAGTCACCTAATTTTTGAGGATCATCTTCCAAAAGTAAGTTGAACTTAACTTTATTTATCTTTATAGAGCATATCATTTTATTAAATGTTCATTTTTTAGTACAAAACAATAAAGGTTACTTATGTAAACCATAAACATACATTCCATACAAAATATAGCACTGAAGCAACTTACAAACAAATTCAACTTACGAACGATCATCCGGAACATATCTTGTTCGTAAGTAGGGCAGCGTCTGTACACATTTCGTAGTGCCTTGTTTAGGTGTAGCATGCATTTCTCTCTGTTGTGACCTGTAGGGTTTGCGACGCTACATCCGACAATGCTGTACAAACTAATGCCAGCTGCAGTTAATCATGAGAGAAGAAAAAAATGCAATGGCAAAGCGAAGACCAGAGAGCAGTGTCAGCGTCATTTTAAGCAGACATGGCAACAATATCAAGCATTTTACCTAAAAATCAAGCACTTTACAATCCTCAAAACACACAACATTAAAATTCACTCGCACAAACCCTGTATAAACAAAGGGATTGATATAGTGTCAAACATAGGATATATTAATATAAATGATGCCGAGTTAATTGTGAATTAATTTAAATCACTGTATATGTCTCATTTGAACTTACATCAGAGATCCACAGAGGCAGGGAACTAAACAAAGTACTTTTCAATCCATCCACTGTTAGCACCAAAGAGTTAATGATGGGAAATGATAAATTCTGGGAAGTTGTTCTGCTGAGGCCATAGCCTCGCTCATATAATGACCCACTGAAGAAAAGGGGGCATTGTTTGCTGCAACAAGCAGGTTTCTCTTATGACTTCATGTGCATGCCAGTGTCTTTCGCTTAAAGATTCTGTAAGATGTCCTCTGCTCTTTTTTGAGGACCCTCATAAGAACAAGCAATACTGTATTTTCATTGATGTTGAAGCTTAACAGTGAGGGCGTTAAAAATTGAATTAAAAAAATGTCACTTATTTTGGGATTATCCACACAACTTCTGCAACCTTAGTGGAAATGTTTAAATCTAAGCTTAAAACACACTTCTTTTCTATAGCATATGAATAACCTATATTTTATGTTGATAATATCTGTGTCGTGCATTTGCATATCATTTTCCAAAGTAGACGCACAGAGAACACAAGAAAAATGGGTAAGTGGTTAGGAATCAAGCCAAAACCTCAGCCCCAGAAGAAATATTCAAAGGAAGCTAACAAAATTTATGACGCTACAAAACATAAACGTACATTAAAAGCATCATGGAAAAAGAAGTTCACGTGGCTTGTAGCAGACGACCCAACGCAAACATTGCATGAATGAAGATGAGTAAATACAGGTACACACTCATGGCAGAAGGAGAACAGCGATGTCATATACATGCAATGAATGCTATAAGTAGATTTATTATAAAACTTAGTTAAAAAGTGTTGTTATGTTATATATTCTGATTATCAATCCTTAATACTTTGCAACAATGTTTTTTCTTTTCTGCAATTAGTCGTCTTATTGTGTTTCAAGTTATGAAAAATGGGACAGGCAACTTTATAGCTGGGCAGGCAACTTTTGAGAGTTGTCTGCCCTGTTGTCCGCTAACTTTTTATCATGAGTTTCAGACATTGCAAATCGCGAATATATTGGTTATGGAGATTTATCTCTCCCCATATAGGCATTGGGTAAGTAATACATAGCTTACATTTTCAGTCACAAGATGTTTTTCCTATTACAATTCATCACGCTATCTTAATCTTTTGCGTGGCCCATAATAAATACCCATTATTGGTTCAATATCCTTGGACTTAAACACATTTCATAGTGCCCTGTTTAGGTGTAGCATGCACCTGTCCTATTGAACGCAACCCAAAGGGGGTGATGACGTTTCACAGGACAATGCTATACAAAACTAATACCAGCTGCCGTTAATCACGAGGGAAGAAGAAATGCAATGTCAAAGCGGAGCCACCAAAGAGCAGTGTGGGGGACATTTTTAAGTAGACTGGTTAGTAGACATGGCAATAATTTCAAGCATGTACAAGCGCTTCACACAAAATTAAACCGTTTTCAAGGATTCCAAGGACAAACCCTGTATTTAAACATCAAAACTGAATTTTGAAGCACAGTGAATAGAGTGCTAATACTACTGTTATCACTCAACAGACACAAACTCACTGGACAAACTTCAGCCTGGTTTTTACAAATAGCAGACATTCAGGGTGTCGGATGTCGACAGGGACCAGTTGCTGGCGTGTCCGCCGAGGTTGCCTCTCGCACTACAGCAGCTGTGTCTTCTCAGACCTCACATTCCCTCTAGACAGTCCCACTTCACTCTCATCACCTGTGTATAGCCCATGCCTTGACATGCTGCTATGACTTGAATCAAAGCTCCTCTTCAACAATTGCCAATAGATGCTTATCCGAAAACAGGAATGTATTTCCAGTAACAAAACATGAACCAAGTGCATATGAACAGATCAACTGATGACATTTTTAACATTGATTCCTGTGCCAGACAGTTGTAAGCATGTCTGACTCACAGCTTTGAGGTTCATGGTTTGACTCTTAACCTGTGCTTCCTCTCTTGGTGTTCCCTTCATGCAATTCTTTCCACATTCTAAACACATTCTTGGTTGGCCAATGTTAGGTTAACCCGATGTTTCTCAAATCGTGGGATACGAGACTTAATCAGGGGTGGGCGCATCCGACCTCGGGTAACTTTTTTTAACCGTTCTAGACTCCATTAGGGGGCAGTTGCGCTCCCATTCTTAGAGTGTGCATTCCGAGGTGAAAAAGTTGTTTGCAATGAGCATAGCACAGCGTGTGAAGTGTAGCAGATCCTCAAGTTACACAACTAAAAATACAAGATATTTAACAGGGATGAAAAGACAGGTGGAGTGAGATGGAAATAGAGACAAACAAAAGTCTTCCTGGAAGCCAAAACGAAGAAATGTGACAAAACATTACTACGGACAAGATAAAGCCCAGTGTGCTTATTGTGTCTAAAAATGTTGGCAGCGGAGAGCATGGAGCCAAATAAATTAAGCTGTCACTTAAAATGGGGGGGTTGTTCCCAGGGTTGGGTAGGGTTACTTTAACTTGATTACTTTCAATTACTTTTGGATTACTCCAATACCAAATATGCTAATAAAAGACTAAATAAACTAAGTATGAATAAAATGATGACTCACAACACGTGGTAAGCTTTCTCTCCTGGCTTTAATCTCTTTGATCTCCGGCAAAACTAACATAAAATGCGACAGAAACAAAATGAAAATAAATCCAAACAGCTTGCCAACATCATTTTTGCCGTTTCATGTATTCCGTTACTCCCAAAGCCTGCACAAAATTTAGTCATTTTTTTCATATTTAGTTTGTTTTGTCTTTTATTAGCATATTTGGTATTTGAGTAATCCAAAAGTAATTGAAAGTAATCCAGTTAAAGTAACCCTACCCAACCCTGGTTGTTCCTAGGGGGGTTTGACAGAAAATAATTCAGATGCATTGGGTTTTTTCATGTATACACGTCAATGAGTGGGTAACACCTTGAAGTACTCCTTGTCAAATATTTTCTTTTGTTTGGAGGTTTTGAACAATTCATATATATATCTCATCTCATTAACTGCACCGCTTATCCTCAGTAGGGTCGCGGGGGTGCTGGAGCCCATCCCAGCAATCATCAGGCAGTGGGCAGGGGAAACCCTGAACTGGTTGCCAGCCAATCGCAGTATATATATATATATATATATATATATATATATATATATATACTCACACATACATCCAGACGCTCCCCTACTTACGAACATTCGAGTTACGAAAAACGGTAGATGCTGTAAGTTAGATTTTGTATTGTGCAACTTTTTCCAAGAACAGGAGATTACTGTAGTGATTTTTTCCGCCGCTACCAGCGTGTGGGGCTGTGAGAGCTCACCCAGCTTCCACCCCAAAGAAGAAATCTGGCTTCCTCTTCCTAGTTTGTGTGTAAACATACAATACTGTATCTCCAGCGCGCTAAGAACGTTGACATCTTTATTGTTTAATATATCGTGCATCCATTCAATAAAGCTGGTATAAAGTGTAAAGAAAAGAGCCAAGCCGTTTCTTTTGAAACGAAAGTGGAATAAAAAAGCTTGATGCGGTTGAGAAAATGGTCGGAAGGCTCTTTTTGGCCACTTTTTACCATGGATGACCTTTCGAAACATATCTTCCAAAAGTAAGTTCCACTTAACTTTATGTTTATAGAGCACATTATCTTATGAAATGTTCATTTTTTAGGACAAAACAGTACAGGTTACTTATACAAACCTTAAACATACATTACATACAAAATATTGCACTGAAGCAACTTACGAACAAGTTCAACTTAAGAAAAATCGTCCGGAACATATATCATTCGTAAGTAGGACAGCGTCTGTATATGACTAATATATAAATATATTCATTCTAACTTATTTTGTATATTGTATGGTTATCTTTCTTTGAATTGTTGGGGAAATAAATATGATAAATCACTCCCCAAAAATAAATTTACCTACATTGCAACAAAAAAAATGTTGAGCCAAAACCAAAACTAAGGAACGTTAGGTTGAAATCCCGAAAACTGAAAATAAGAAACGTTTGGCCAAAATACCATGACAGCAGCAAAGAAAGAAATTGTGCGTTTTCCTTCTGGTGTGCAAAACGTAAAATATATAAAAATTACGTTCTTTTACATTTGACTGGAAAACATTTTGATTAATTTAAATGAGTACTTCAAATAAGCAAAAACGTATGCCATCCTCTTCTATCTTGCGTAATTTTCCTAATTTTCAGTATTTTATACTTTTTAAACTTGCCAAAAAGTAAAGTTCCAAATACAATAGCTAAAATGTAGGTAAGCTTTTCTGACAATATTTTTTATTTTAAGCCATCACAATGAAATGTTTTTGACATTTTTCTTGAAAAACTTTTGTAAAAGTTATCCTTGAAAAAACAGTTAAAAATATGGGGAAATCCTAAATTACAGCATAATTAGATATCATAATGAATAACCTCAATTATCTACTGAGCCACAACAATTCCAAATGATAAAAAACAACTTTACATTATCAAATTAGAAAACATGACGGTTAAGCTTAAAAAACAAACAACTAAAAAAATTAAATGATGTAATGTTTATGACGGATGGTGTGCCTCGAGAATTGTTTCATGAAAAAGGGTGTGCCTTGGCTCAAAAAGGATATGAAACAGTTTCCCATTTAAGAACTATTGCAGTCGGAAACTATTGAACAGGGGTTGGAACCATTTTGACTCAGAGTGAAGAAAGCAAAAATTATATATTTTATATATATATATATATATATATATAAATATATAGATATAATATATATAAATATATAGATATAATATATATATATAGTTTTTTTTTTTAAAGCCCCACCGTTTATTTTAAGACAAAATTCAAGCACACTAACAATCCCACTCCCAACAAAAACTAAATTCTTCACCATATTTTATTTCACGGTGTGATATATGATTTTAATAAAATCGATGAAATGATCAAAATGCCAGAGCCTGTGTCCTATATCAACAAAAAAATACCACTTAAAATGTTCCCGCAGTTAATTAAGATTGTTGAGGCTTATTTTGACTGTCATTTGTACTGTATATAATGGTTCCAATGTGCGAGCAGAGTTCTTTTGCAAAAATGTCTCAAAATCCAGCAAACGAAAAGGATACGGATGTATTTGGGGGTGTGCGCTATGTGTGCAGAGATCCACCCAACCCTACTGCTCACCCAATCCAATTGCTCTGGGTGCATAAAGTGTCTCAACAGTAAAAGTAGATTGTTTACGTGCTTCCATATAAAGGATTCCATGAAGACTTACAGCCAAAAACAAGGTCTGTTGGTGCAACACTGTGAGTGTAAACTGCAGTTAAAACTTTGTCCTAAAGATTTTGGACTCAACAAATGGACTATGTTGCTTCAGCTTCACATACACTGATATTGGAAAGTCACAGAGAAGTAGGGGGTGGGTGGATCGTTTTAAATAACGATATTATTGATACTAAGCAAATACTTTGATAGGAACGACAGTATTGATTTGGGGTCGATACTTTGCGCTTCCACCAATTTCTCTAAGAGGATAGTGCAGCCCTTTCTTTCTTACCCAGCACCTTTGGCTACTCTCTAAGTGTATGACAGAGTGTGTGACTGACAGGTACACTTTTAGCAGCTCTCTCTACCTGGCCTGCTGCAGCATCCTGCCAGGAAGAAGAAAAGGGGCAAAACTATGCGCCCACCCCTACCAGAAACTTAAAACGACAGAGGCAAATAGGAAGCTCTGTGAATTTGGACTTATTTTCAACTACAAAAAAAGCACAATGCCAGGTATAATTCATGTGGTAAAGTAGTCTGATATTCTGTCAAAAACACAAATTGACTTGATCACATCAGAAAAACAGCAACGAGCTGCAACCAAATATGTATTTAGATATTACTTTCTGTTCCTGAACAAACCATCTTGGTGGCTTAGGGGTAGGGTACCAGTATGAGCCTCAGCCGAGTCATACCCAAGACTTACAACATTGTCTTCCTGCTTGGCACTCGGCATTAGTCTGGAATTGGGAAGCTTGCTCACCAAATGGCTCCAACGTCTGGTGTTGCAACACATCAGTTGGGTATTACTTTTACATAATTTACAGTGCAGAAGTAAGAATGCATATGAGAGCCAACCTCTTATTAATTGGGGATAAGACTAGAAAAAAGAAAACTGTTCCTGAACAAAAAACTGCAAATCCATCATCACTGTCGCAACAAACCCAATGAGAAACTGTTGATACCTTATTTGCATTCTGACTTTATTATCAAATTACACTACAATAGAATGTACATTAGCTGTCTTGTTGACATTGTTAGTCAGTATTTTTTTTTTGTTACATTGATACTTTTTTGGTTTGATAGTTGACTTTTGTTCTGAAAGTTAGAATAGAAATATTTCTATTTAAATCGTTGTGTTCATTTATACCTCCAAAGTTTGGAATGTAGTTATTTGAAAGAAAATACATTTATTAGTGGCAGCACGGCGGTGCAGTGGTTAGCGCGTGTGCGGCACAGTTCTAAGGTCTTGGGAACCTCCTGTGTGGGTTCAAATCCAGCTACCGGACTTCCTGTGCGGAGTTTGTATGTTCTCCCCGTGCTTGCGTGGGTTTCCTCCGGGCACTCCGGTTTCCTCCCACATTCCAAAGACATGCATTTCAGGTGGATTGGCCGCTCCAAATTGTCCCTAGGTGTGAATGAGCGAGCGAATTGTCTGTCCTTGTGTGCCCTGTGAATGGCTGGCAACCAGTTCAGGGTGTCCCCTGCCCACTGCCTGATGATTGCTGGGATGGGCTCCAGCACCCCCGCGACCCTACTGAGGATAAGCGGTGCAGCTAATGAGATGAGATGAGACATTTATTAGTGTCTAAAATCATTGTGAAAATAGAAACATATTTACTTTGTGCTGTTTTTATCTAAATTATAAACTGAATCAGAGTGAGTTCAATTATTCAATGATCATGACATTTCCAGGCAAAAAGGATCGGTACCCTCTATGTACTGGTTTCTTCATTTTCCCCCATGCTGTTTTTGAGTTTTTCCTTGGCCTCTTGTAGGTTTTAGATCAGGGGATGGTGTAATAATAGTCTGTAGTTTGCAATATTCTGTGGTCGGCCCTTTGAGACTCCTTATGATAAAGGGTTATACAAATAAACATGACTTGACTTGATATAATATACAAAACTTCTCAGGATCACCCACCCCTACATAGATTACTATGGCCCCTTATATACCCCCAAGACAGATGAACTCATGAAAAGTGTCATATCTGGCTCGCAAACTAAAATCCCGGCTAAGAAAATAATTGGCGGACGTATCTACTTCTTCTCTTCTGTAAACCATCCAAGTGAAAACATCTCACAGCTATGTGGCAGGGACGTTTTCGCACGTCACAGAGATTTGTCTAAAATGAGAAACATGAATCGGCTGCTTCAATTCCAATCCAGATTACTTAGCACCCAGTTGTCTTCACAGGCCACCAAATAAGTAAGACGTGGAACCGCTCAACAGCCCAAATACCAGATTTCGCACGCTGGTTCAGACGCGTCACTCGAATTTGCGATATTTGAAGATAAACTCAAGCCAATATTTTAGAACTTTTAAATGCAAAAAAACGTCATTGGAACGTTCGCATGATAAGAGCTCACACATCGTACAATGCAGGGCGCAGAGAGGAGAGTACTTCCCGAATAATAAACGTCTTGGGGAAGTTTAAGAACGCTTACCTTGTAAACGGGGACGGGAAAAATCAATAGTAGCAGCTGAAGTTCGAATCTGGAGCTTCCCTCCTCCGTCACCGCCGCTCAACACTTATTTCATTCCCTGCATTTTCACGCCATCCCAAAGTTTTTTTCACCCCAAAATCTCCTCCACCGTTCACAACTAAATAACTCCCCGCGGGTCAACTCTCTTCCGCGGGAATAGACATTATTTATCCGAGCACTTCAGTTGTTTTGCGAGGGTTGAAGAACGCTCGTGACTGACTTCTTTTTTCTTTTCTTTTTTTACTGCTGTGCTGAGCCTCCCAACTCTTTGCTGGCCAGCTAATCAGCGCGGTCCCGTGCACTGGCGCGCTCACGCGGCGGAGCGACATAACAGGAAGCCAATGCAAGTCGGCGATGATTTTTCAGACGATATATTTTTCAAAGAATATTAGCTAAAGAATAACACATACAAAATATATTAACAAAAAAAACTTATTTTACAAAACTATTTTGGACAAGTATTACATTTATTTTAATTTTGGCCCCTCCCACTGTCGCGAAAGAAGAATGTTTACTACAGACAGTTTACGGCACCTGGTGTGAGGAGGCATGAGGTTAAATCTGCGTATTCCTGTTTGAATCAAATGCCAATTGTCTCAGGTACTGAAAAGGAATTAACGTCATTGTTACAGTACAGTGAAATTATATGTATCAAACTTTAGAATATACGTTCAAATAGATGGGTAATAATGCCATTTTGACGTTATAAATTGTGATTAGCAAGCGCATGCTAACATAACAGAGAGTGACATAGTATACTGCTTCTTTCTGTCACTCATTTGATAAAAGTTTATTTTTAAATATCGACATTTGAAAGGTGTGTTCAGGTGTACTGCACTTTTAGGCGAAATAAAATTGACAGACTATAACCGAGTTGTACTTTAATGCAGTGGTCGTCACCCATTTCTGTTCCACGGTCCCGTTTAATATCTGACATTATTCTCGCGACTTGGCCCAATGATAGCATTAGTAAGAATAAGAATTAAAACAAACAAAAATCAAGGTGTTATCACTAGACCACTTTGTACCTAGACGACATGAGAAAAGTCAATATTTTTTAAATCTCATCACATTATTATTCATGTTACGATGTTGTGTTCCATGTGTTATCTTTAAGGCACATCCGATTGGTAGAAGCTTTTATTTGCAGAATATTCTGTAGACAAATGAATTACAGACAATGGGTGTTACAAAACTAGTGCAGAGTGGCAGAGAGCTGACAATAAATCGTATACCCTACTATCAAAAGGGTGGTACCAAAGCTGAAATGAAACCGAAACTGTTGGTATACCCAACTTTGTTTTAGCTGGCAATGACATTATATTCTAATGGAGCATTATTGGAAATAGTTCTCCCCAAACAGTGTTGCTAAAAATGGCACGGTGAATAAGAATAGTGGGAAGAGATGAAGCCTAATGCCTTTGGCTGAAACCGAATGCCTTTGCTTTGACATCTATAATCCTGGTGAGCTTGTGACTTACCATTGTGATCCTGGTTTGATTTCAGATTCTGATTCGAACTTCGCTGCATTTATTTATTCATTCGTTCATACATTCATTATCCTCAGTCCGGTCGCGGAGGTACTGGAGCCCATCCTAGTCATCTTCGGGCAGTGGGCGGGGGACAGCATGACCTGGTTGCCAGCCAGTCGCAGGCCACACAGAGACAGACAACTCACCTGCTACATTCATACCTAAGGACAATTTGGACTGTTCAATTAACCTGACATGCATGTTTTTGGGAACGTGGGAGGAAATCCACACAGGCATGGGCAAAACATGCAAACTCCATATGGGGAGGCTGCGGTAGCTGGACTTGAACCCTGAACCTCTGCACCATGGAGCTGAGCGCTAACCACCTGTTCGCCGTGCCGCTTTCAGTGATATTTTACTACTGATCAATCAATTCTAAAGTACTGTGATACCAGGATGTTAGGTACACCCAAATAATGATTTTATTATAGGCTATTATTATTTTATTTACGGCTGTATTAAAAATGTGTGTATACACAAATCAATTGGGTATAAGTGATAATTTTGTTTTCTTTCTGTGTGGCCTGGTACAAAACGACCCACAGCCCTGTCTGTGGCCTGGTGGTTGACGATCACTGCTTGAATGGATTATTTGAATGTCAATTTGTGCGTGTGTCTTGAAGGATGGATCCTGTCGTGTTGAGCTATCAAGACAGCCTGCTTCGACGCTCTGACGTGTCCCTCTTGGAAGGTCCCCACTGGCTGAATGACCAAATCATTGGATTTGCCTTTGAGTATTTTGCCAATGAGCGCTTTCGAGTCTTGGGTGAGAGCTTCTCCTTTGTCAGCCCAGAGGTCACCCAGTTTATCAAGTGTGCTTCCTGTTCAGAGGAACTGGCTATGTTTCTTGATCCTCTGAATCTGGCCTCACGTCGTTGCATCTTCTTGGCTGTTAATGACAACAACAATCAAAGCGCTGGCGGATCTCACTGGAGCCTTCTGGTGTACCATCATAAATCCAACCACTTTTCACACTATGACTCACAAAATGGAAGCAACTCCCAGCATGCCAAGCGCATCGTAAACAATCTAGAACCCTTGCTGGGTGTTGGGAGAAAGGCTTCATATGTAGAGGAGCCCACTCCTGCACAAGAAAATAGCTACGACTGTGGTATGTATGTCATATGTATAGCCGAAGCATTGTGTGAGAATCCACATCTGGCTTTGCAACGTCTCACCCCAGCCTTCATTAAACAGAAGAGAGACGAATGGTGCAGAATAATCCAATCGCTTAGCGTAAACCTGGATGCTCACTGATTTTACTTTTGTACTACGATCCCAATGGACATGGAAAATGGACATAAATAAATTATATTGTTTCTCTCAATTTTTAAGTGTTATCATTTGCTATTGTGTGAGTTTTTAATCGGGTTGCAATAAATTTTCCACATACTGATTGCATTCTTTGTCATAGCCGTTTTCTAAAGTGCTATTTATAAATTGAGTAATTGAAATGACAGTCAGTTTGCAATGGAAGAAAGCGAGGACAATATTTGGACTCCTTTATGATTCATTAAACTTGCGCTGTCATGTTTATAGCTAATGTAAGCACTGTGACACGTGATTTCAAACCCAGGAACACCAGCATGCCTATAAAAGGCATGTCGTCCTATGTCTTAAGAACGAAAGAATCATTATCTGTCCTTTTGTTCATTGGAGAGAAAGATAGGGTTATTTTCCGGTGGACTAGAATCTGAAAGAATGTGATATTTACTAAATTGTTTGGGGTTTTTTCAACACTTGTTGGGCTGAATAACCTTTGTTGAGATAAATCAGTTTTTATCCCTAATTATTTACCTTTCCTTTTGCTAAACTTTCCTATTACGCCAAAGGAGGACTGTCAAGGTGACATTTCATGATCACAAAATCCTTGTCTTAATTGTCCATTCTTGATCGTTTTGTATCCCCAAAGTTCAAGAGAGAAATAAATTTACATATTATGTTCAAATGATTAAAAAAATAAGGCAACAATTGCTCAACACAGTGGACCATAATATCTTGCTAGAACGGTTGGAAAAATGGATTGGTCTCTCAGGAAACGTCCTATTATGGTTCAGATCATACCTCTCAGATAGGACACACTGCGTTAAATATGGCAAATTGACATCTGAGCCATTTAGTGTTACTTGTGGTGTTCCGCAGGGTTCAGTGCTTGGCCCCCTTCTCTTCAGCATTTATATGCTTCCACTAGGTGATATTATTCGCAAGTATAATATCAGTTTCCATTGCTACGCAGATGACACTCAACTCTATCTCCCGATGGAGGAATCTGCCACACTAAACTGTGGAAATTTGGAGGCCTGCCTCACTGAGATAAAAGAGTGGATGTCACTCAATTTCCTGCGTCTTAACTCTGAAAAGACTGAAATGTTAGTTATTGGTCCATCTAAGTCCCGTGACTTATTCTCTAAAACCGCTGTGAACATAGACAATTGCCACATCACACAGAGCGACTCACTTCAAAATGTAGGTGTCATTTTCGACCCCGATCTGTCCTTTCAAACACATGTGAAGAAAATTACTAGAACCGCTTTCTTCCATCTCCGTAACATTGCTAAAATTCGTCCTATACTTTTTCAGTCGGATGCGGAAATCATAATTCACGCTTTGTTACCTCCCGTCTCGACTACTGTAATGCACTACTTTCCGGTCTTCAGATGACCAGACTCAAGAGTCTTCAGCTGGTACAAAATGCGGCTTTTAACAAGGACAAAAAAGTACGATCACATCACCCCAATTTTGTCTAACCTGCATTGGCTCCCTGTCAGCCTAAGATGCGATTTTAAGGTTCTCCTACTACTATACAAAATCATACATGGACTTTCCCCCTCATATCTTTCAGATCTGATCTCCCCCTATGTCCCGGCCCGAAGCCTTCGTTCCGAGAGCGCCGGTCTCCTGGTGATCCCAAGAGCCAAGAAGTGTTCCGCTGGTTCGAGAGCGTTTTCCATCCGGGCACCGGTGTTGTGGAATGCTCTTCCCCCTGAGATCCGATCTGCAACCTCGGTGGAAATGTTTAAATCTAGGCTTAAAACTCACTTCTACTCTATAGCATACGAATAACCTAAACTTCTTATATGTAATAACTTGTGAAGCCCTTAGAGACTAATTGTGATTAAGGGCTATACAAATAAAAACAGGGATGTGATTTTTCCGCTAATTCGCGGAATTCCGCTTTCGCTCCAAAAATAAAATTTTAAAATTTCCGATTCTTTTAAATGGTAAAAAAAACGATTTCGTCTCGACAGCGTTCCATTTTAGTGTTTCCGTAACTGAAATGAAACGTACTTGCGATTGGTTGAAGTCTCCGTGTTGACCAATAAACGCGCTCCTTATAAAGGCGTAGGAGTATGCCATTGTTCATTTCTCACACGTTTTTGCCGAGTGTTTAAAGAAAGATGTCCGAGATCGAACGCAAAGATGCTCCGCGAGTTAAAGAAATTGCTAAGATCGTAAAAAAACAAGTTTCGATCGGACTGGTTAGAGAAGGAATTATCTACAAATGTTGGTGACCCCGACGTGATCCAATGTAGCGAGCAGAGACGGGAGTCGTAAGCGGAGTGTCAAACAAAGGTGCCAACGAAAGCTGCTTTAATGACATTTAAACTGGCGATAACAAAACAAACACGAGAGTGGCTAGAACCGGCCGAATTAAGAGTCCCCCTAGGAACTCGCTAACTAAACAATGGTTCCGTGGGTGAATTATGTACAACCCACTACAGTACTTTCATTTATAGATAACATCTTCTTCTATAACAAAGACATTTATGGTATGTTCTAATATGAGTTACTTTTCATTTGGTCATGATACAATTATTTGTTCATGAAATTTGAACTCTTCAACATGATTTATGTGTTAACTTAGTAATCACATGAGTTAGATATGATGATATTCTCAGTGATAGTTTTTAATAGCAAAGGCAGTCCAATGTTTTTTAATGTTACTGATTTTGAGTTGACTTAAACTGTAATTTTATATGGGATAGTTCAAAATACATTGAAAATGTATGCTGTTGTTTTGTCTATTTCTTTGTCATCTGAGTGCATTGAAAGTACTTAAAAACACGGAAAACCCATGACCTCCGGGGGGCTTCGCCCCACTTCTCCCCCCACCAGGGCACTGCCCTGGACCTAGCTGGGTGCCCGCGGCCCCCAGACCCCCGCCTAATTTTCAGATAATTTCACTTTGGTCAAATCACATCCCTGTAAAAATGACTTGACTCAATACTCTTAACCTGGCTTTCAACCAAGTATCTGCATTGGTAATGGGATGCTTGGATATAAATTGATGTCAAGTTAAAAGGCACATCCCCCAAAAAGGTTTGCTTTGTCCTCTGAGAAGATCTTGATCTATTATTGTACCATAAAACAATAACCGTCTATTTGTTTTCACTGTATGTTACTTCTCCTTGCACTCTATTTTATTGTATTTAATTGAGGGATAGAAAAATGCTATTATGTTTTTCTTTTTAGTGATTTAGTATGGATGTTAAGAGGGGACTGTATGAGAGTGTGATTGTGCCGACTGTGTTGTTTGGTGCTGAGACTTGGAGCCTGAACGCAGATTTGAAAAGGAAATTCAATGTTTTTGAGATGAAGTGTTTGAGGAGTATGTTAGGAGTCACAAGATTGGCTAGATTAAGAACTGAAATTGTGAGAGACAGAACTGGAGGAGCAGTGGAACTGAGCAAGCATGTGGATAAGAGAGTACTCATTTTGTTTGGATACATGGAGAGGATGGATGAGGAGAGAATTGTTGAAGAGGATCTACAGACCAGAAGTAAATGGAAGGCGATGAAGAGGAAGGCCGCGATTGACGTGGATGGATGGTGTTATGAGTTCACTGCAGGAAAGAGGTCTAAATATACTGGAAACTGAAGCTCTTGTTGGTGATAGAAATGAGTGGAGAAGTGTTGTGAAAGGATAGTGGGATGTTTGGACACGTTTTAAGGGATGGGCAGGGCACCCGTATGATGCGGCAGGGGTAAACCAGTGAATGCTGTCGGGCCCTGCTGTTGAAAAGAAGAGTGTGTTTTGTCACCTTGACCCGAGTGACCTTCCATTGCACAATAGTTTGATAATAAAGTCAGCAATGCAAATAGTGTAAACACAATTGATCCAATTTTAAAGTTATAACGTACGTATAACTTTAGAATTTAATTAGAGGATTATCATTATGCTAGTTAAAGTGGTAAAACAGTATGACACCCAGAACAATATTATTGATCTGATCCAAGTATTCATTCAGTATTAGAGGTAAGATCTTTGGGCCAGGCCCAGCTTCTCTCTCTCTGCAATCTAGGTATTCACTGGGGAGCTAAGGGGGGAGCCCATCCCAGTCATCTTCAGGCAGTGGGCAGGGGACACCCTGACTGGTTGCCAGCCAGTCGGAGAGCATACAGTCACATACAACTCATTCTCCCAATCATACCTAGGGACAATTTAGACCGGCCAATTAACCTGACATGCAGTTTTTGGTAAGTGGGAGAAAACTGGAGTGCCTGGAGGAAACCCACGCAGGCATGGGGAGAATATGCTAACTCGATACAGGGAGGCTGCGGTAGCTGAACTTAAACCCTGAACCTCAGCACCGTGGGGCTGCGCGCTAGCCACCCAGCTGCCGTGCCGCCCACATAAGAACAATTACCACAATATCTGTATGGTTGCGATATGATCGTGTGGGCGGCCTTTTCTCACTCAATGGAACATAGAAAACTGTCCAGGTTGAAAAACGAGCAGGCTAGAAATGTGGAAAAGTGTGCACGTAGTACACAGGCAGATAGATACATACAGACAGATGTGATAGCTAGGTAGGTAGAGGTAGCTAGATTTAAGAAAATAAAATAGTGGTTAGCTCGTCCGCAGCACAGTTCTGAGGTCCATCCATCCATTATCTGCACCGCTTATCCTCAGTAGGGTCGCGGGGGTGCTGGAGCCCATCCCAGCAATCATCGGGCAGTGGGCAGGAGACACCCTGAACTGGTTGCCAGCCAGTCGCAGGGCACACAGGGACAGACAATTTGCTCGCCCATTCACACCTAGGGACAATTTGGACCGGCCAATCAACCTGACATGCATGTCTTTGGAAAGTGGGAGGAAACCGGAGTGCCCGGAGGAAACCCACGCAAGCACGGGGAGAACATGCAAACTCCGCACAGGAAGGTTGGTAGCTGGATTTGAACCCATGACCTCAGAACTGTGCCGCACACGCGCTAACCACCGCGCCGCCGTGCTGCCCAGTTCTGATGTCATGAGATCAAATCCTCCTGTGCAGAGTTTGGATGTTCTCTCAGGTTTCCTCCCACATTTCAAAAACAAGCATGTCAGGTTATTTGGCCGGTTTATAATTGTCCCTAGGTGTGAGTGAGTTGTCTTTCTCTGTGTGCCCTGCGACTGGCTGGCAACCAGTTCAGCCCACTGCCCGAAGATAGCTGAATGGGCTCCAGCACCCTCGCGACCCTACTGGGGATAAGCGGTGCAGATGATGGACGAATAGTATTTATTTGTGTGTAAATCGTAATTTTTGGATGAAAAATCAGTTACAATTCTTTTTGACTTTTTCTCATGTGAAACTAAGCATTGAAAGTAACAAATGTTTTTGCATAATTGTGGCCATTATTCAAATCTTTTTTTTTGAATTATGAACACAATTGTTTGTATCTCTTAACCACTCGGGTCATTGGGGTACCACTTCCTGTGGTGTGTCTTGGGCAAGTACAGCCTGGTGGTACCCATCCCTCTCCAGGCCACCAACATAAAACTTACAATGTATTTATTTCATGTCCGATTCATCATCAGATACCCCGAAGACTTGTTTCCCTCCTTGTGCTTTTTTTTTGTGTTAATTTATATCTTTCAGGATTCTCTAACATTTGTCTCTGGTACCTTGAACAAAATAGGGAGATGAGATAAAAGCGAATGTGCATTACACTCAAATAAATGCAGTTCTCCTGCCCATGTGAACTACACTGATTGCATACCTGTCAACCTGTACGTTTTTGCCGTACAAAGTACGTTTATTATGCCGTAGGGAAAAACGCAAATTTGTCAATTAAGGGTACTATCCGGTATACTCCTACTATCACGAAACCGCAAATCAATTAAGTCAAACGAGTTCGCAGCGGGCAGCACGGCGGCGCAGTGGTTAGCGCTTGTGCGGCACAGTTCATGTCATGGGAACCTGTCGTGGGTTCAAATCCAGCTCCAGACTTCCTGTGCGGAGTTTGTATGTTCTCCCCGTGCTTGCGTGGGTTTCCTCCGGGCACTCCGGTTTCCTCCCACAATCCAAAAACATGCATTTCAGGTGGATTGGCCGGTCTAAATTGTCCCTAGGTGTGAATGAGCGAGCGAGTGAGTTGTCTGTCCCCGTGTGCCCTGCGATTGGCTGGCAACCAGTTCAGGGTGTCCCCTGCCCACTGCCTGGAGATGGCTGGGATGGGCTCCAGCCCCCCCGCGACCCTAATGAGGATAAGCGATACGGCTAATGAGATGATATTAGTTCGCAGCGGTAGCCTCTATCTCGGTATGTTTTTTTTCCGTTGCAAACGAAGCGAGCAGTTTGATGCTACTGTGCGTATGCATCTGCCGCATGGGGATTTACCATCATGCATCATTCCGTGGTAGTTGTGTAGTGAAAGGAAGTCCGTCTCTTTTTAGAGAACCGGCTTTTTCGGCTCAACTCATTTAAGAGAGCTGGCTCTCAAACGGCTCACTTGCTTTGATGCATTATATTACGAATTATTATGTTGTGTAATGAAGTTAAGAAAAAAAGGAAGTATAAAAGGAGAAAATGATAAAGACAGGTTTGTGGTTAGTCCTTTAATCAGCATATTACCAACAATAATTTAATGCAGAAAATGAATTACGGTAATAATTTGATTAAGAAAATTCCACCTAATTATATTTGCATGTATTTTTTCCTTCTACAGTAAATGTCCAATTTTTGAACTTTTTTTATAATGAACCTCATTCATGTCGAGCAACTCAGTATCTCACAACAAAATGTTAATTAACAATATATATGATATAACGAAACACATGTACAATATAACATGTTAAACTACATAAATAAACGCGTTTGAAAAAAAATATGGTGTAAGATTTTTTTGTATTTTGTAAGGGAAAATACGACAGTTTTTAAGGGCATGGAGCCCTGGAGGTTGACAGGTATGTGATTGTGATTCAAACTCAAACACCTGATTGAACTGGGAAATCTCAAAATACCCCTCTCCCCACCTTAAACCATTTTCTCCTCGGGTCCAGGGTTGGGTATGCTTACTTTAACTTGATAGATTACTTTCAATTACTTTTGGATTACTCCAATACCAAATATGCTAATAAAAGACAAAATAAACTAAATATGAATACAATTATGACCCACAACACGTGGTAAGCTTTCTCTCTTGGCTTTGATATCGGGCAAAACGAACATAAAATGTGACAGAAACAAAATGAAAATAAATCCAAACAGCTTGCCAACATCATTTTTGCCGTTCCATGTATTCTGTTACTCCCCAAGCCTGCACAAAATTTAGTCATTTTTTTCATATTTAGTTTCTTTTGTCTTTTATTAGCATATTTGGTATTGGAGTAATCCAAAAGTAATTGAAAGTAATCAAGTTAAAGTAACCCTACCCAACCCTGCTCGGGTCTATACAATTCACACGGGTCAACCTTTTTTTTTTTACTTCAAAAGGTGAATTTCTCCTAAAAGGTGAGAGATTGTCATACCTGGGTGACCGCAAAACAAACTGGCTTTGTTTCCAGGTGAGTACATTTCAGAAAGGCTGCTTTCGTTTAAGCAACACACTGTACTGAATGAAACAAGGAAACTAAGATATGAATCCATTTTTTTTGTGTGTTCACAAGCCACCACTGAAATGTTGAAGGACCAGCCGGGCTTGTCCATCTTACTTGCCTTGAGCTGTTATGTAGGTCAGTTAGAGCGTGAAATCTGAAGCTGCTTAACCTAATCGTAGAAAATGTTCATTAGCGTGAACTCAAAGTCTGCTCTGATTAGACACCCAAGAACAATTCAATGCTGGAATTATTCGTGTTTTTGAGAGGGAAATCGTTTCTTCTCTTTTTCTCTCTTCGCTGAAATCATTCCACAGCCAAGGAGACACGCTCAGGTAAAATGTTAAAACTTCCCTACTGTGTGAAATTGTAAATTTACATTACGCCACCTAGCGTTGAAATAAGAGAATGAGAATTGTGCTTATGTCGTTGATAACGTCGTGAACATTGTTTATTTACAACCGGGGTGTCACACCCATTTTAACTCACGGGCCACACGATAGACAAAACATTCTCTCGGGGGCCTAACTAGTAGATCAGAGAGAAAGAAAAAAATAACAAAGAAATAGGAGAGGGAAAGAAAAAAAGTGTGGGACAGGGAAAGTGATAAATGGAGAAAGAGGGAGAGAATAGAGAGAAACAAGAGATAAAAAGAGAAATAGTGAGAGAGGGTAAAGAAAGAGAGAGAAAGAAAGAAATGCAAAGAGATATAGAAAGAGAGAGGGAAGGGGAGAAAGACAGAAGGGTAAGCAAAAGAGAGGAAAGGAAAAAGAGAGAGCAAAACAAGGTAAAAAGACACAGAGAGAAAAAAAGACAAAGAGGAACAATGACACAGAGAGAGAAGAGACAAAGAGGAACAAAGACACACAGAGAAAGAGAGAGATAAATACAAGTAGTGTCTTTGTAAGAGGCACCTGGCTTTGGCAACATCGACTGGACATATTTCGACCTGCAGCTAATTTTTCTCTTGCGCTTCTCTCAGCGTTGTCTCACGGGCCGGATTCAATCACTTAGCGGGCCTGATCCGGCCCGCGGGCCGCCTGTTTGACACGCCTGATTTACAACATGATAATAATACGTGACCAAAATATTTACAAGGTACTGCTTGGAGACTGGCTTAAGTTAATAGTGCATCATAACTAGCAACATATAGAGAACAGTGGCTGTGTTTTTTGTGGCTTTTTATGTTGCCCTGAAGAGCAATGGGCGCCACTCGGCTGTACTTGCCCAAGACACACCACATTGATTACAATAATTAAAAAAAATAAATACAATTTACTTTATTGTTGCCCAACAATCCCTGTCAAGATTGTACATACCTGCCAATATTGTGTTATTAAAATTAGGGATATTAATTCATTCTAATTGACACATACAAGGGATGTCAGAAAACTCAGGAGAAATGTGAACATTAATCAAGTTTGAATTATTGTTTAAGACTAGAAGAGTCTTTGAACTTTTGTTATGGTGTGAATCCAATTGCACAAGAACAAAATTTTACCAGAGAATGGCAGTAGCCTTTTGGCCACCGTCCCCACCGACTGTCAATAAAAAAGGAAAGTTGAGTGTGAGGGCTGTCGTTTCCAGGACAAGTGGAAATTGGAGTATTTCTTTTACCGAAATCCAAAATAACGGGAGAGCACACGTGATTGTGCTTTGGAGCTAGAGTCAAAAGAACTTAAAACGTTAGTATGAGGTAAGCAAAGTGAAACACCACCAGTAAAGTCCTCCTTTTCTTGCTCCAGTTTGACTGTTGTTATTATTTCTGTGAGCACGCGTTAGTTTTTGTTACTTTAAGCAACATAACATCGCTGTCTTAGTTCAGTTTTGCGTTTTTCAAATGTATATACTCGGCACGGTCACATGACTGCACTTCTGCAGTGAAGTGATTTATGGGTATTGTAGTTGTTCTGTTCTAACATTTGTGGAGACTTAGGCTAGGGAATGTTGCTCTGAAATATATATAATTCAACTGTTTTATTGTTTATTTTGTACTTGAAATGTAAGTAAAGTAAATTATGTATATTGCTGTGTAGGATTATAACATACCTGACTACCTGAATGGTGTTCAATCCAATCAAATAAATCAAACCTAGAGAAAAAGTTGGAACACTGATTTAGTTCCCGTGGCACCCGTTTTGGTGGGAAGCAATAAAAAAAACGAACACCGCGAGTCTAATGAAAATTCTACAAAGGCGAGCTATGAGGTCAAGACACAGATTGCCAAGCACGGCAAAGCTTTCTCAGAGGGTTCCCCTGCTTAAACAGCACATGTCAAGGCCCGTCTAAGTTTGCGTACCATTTGGATGATACAGAGGAGTCATGGGAGAAGGTTTTGTGGTCAGATGAGACCAAAATAGAACTTTTTGGTCATAATTCCACTAAGTGTGTTTGGAGGAAGAAGAATAAGGAGTACAATCTGAAGAACAACATCTCTACTGTGAAGCAAGGGGGTGGTAGTATCATGCTTTGGGGGTGTTTTTTCTGCACATGGGACAAGACGGGTGCACTGCATTAAATAGAATGACTAGGGACGTGTATTGTGACATTTGGGGGAACAACCTCCTACCCGCAGTCAGAGCATTGAAGATGGGTCGTGGCTGGGTCTTCCAACACGACAACAACCCGAAGCACACAGCCAGGAAAACCATGGAGTGGCTCTGTAAGAAGCATATCAAGGTTCTAGTATGGCCCAGCCAGTCTCCGGACCTGAACCCAATCAAAAATCTTTGGGGGGAGCTCAAACTCAGTGTTTCTCAGCAACAGCCCAGAAACCTGGCTGATCTAGATAAGATCTGTGTGGAGGAGTGGGCGTTTGACATCTGTAATAGCAACAAAGGCTACTGTACCAAATATTAACATTCATTTTTTTCATGTGTTCAAATACTTATTTGCAGCTATATCACACAAAAAAATGTAAAAAAAAATCATGCATTGTGATTTCTGGATTTTTCTTTTTAGTTTATCTCTCCCACAGTGGATATGCACCTAACAATGGCAATTTCAGACCCCTCCATGATTGCTAAGTGGGAGTAATAGCAGAATAGCAGGGTGTTAAAATACTTATTTCCTTCACTGTATATATCCCAGAAACTTAACAGATGTTTCAGTGTTCCAAAGTCAGAGGTAGAAATGACCAACAACCATTCTTGTTTTGCTGTTGCCATTTTAATCAACTTGTTAATGACTAAACTAGAATGCCAATTTTTAGCAAAAACTAACCACACATTCTTCAACAAAATTTAGTTTTGCTTGTCATAAGTACTCAGAAGAAAACTTCATTTGAAATGCAGAAAATAAACCACTCTTTGACGACAGATTAATACATCTATAAATATACATGACATAGTTCTCTAGTTATTACATTCACATTGTAATTATTGCCCTAGTACCGTATTTTCCTCACTATAAGGCGCACGTAAAAGCCTTTATTTTTTTCAAAAGCTGACCGTGCGCCTTATTTATGGATCAATTTTAAGTCGCAAAGTCTTGCAACTAATGCAGCAGCCGACTAGATTTTCCCCCCAACGCCAAGTAGTCCGCGGTGTATGCTGGGATTTATTTACCGGCGTTTCATTGGCTAACCATTGTGTCAATCATAATTTGAATAGATCACCATTGGCTAAAGTTATTCAGAGGTAAAGTGGACGGATCCTTTTTATCATTTACAGGCTGGCATAGGCTAAAGCGGCAAAACAAAGCCTGCAATTGGCCGAAAAAGATGAATGTGAATCACACGTTGGGTTGACGGCATAGAGAAAGCATTTTTTACTATTCTGTATTTGTAAATATCTTATTGTCCTGGATTTACTGCACTCACGGATATAAGAGGACCATGGTTGCACATTATTATTGAACACAACTTCGGTTAGCTACTCTGGCTATATATTTTCCCTGTATCTTGTTTCAGACTGAACTCGATGTTTCAGTGATAAGCGGTGCAGATAATGGATGGAATGGAGTGTCTATTTTTAAATTAAACTCAATTCCAAGTGTTTATTGTCATATGCACAGTAAAGTTGCGAGCGAAAAGGAAAATAGACACTAAGGAATGGTTGGCATTTCTTGAATCCCAAGACTTTAACCTTCCGAATGATATTTGGAACGATGCATTTGAGTGACATCGTACGGACACCGCATCCGCACGTGTTCTCGACACAGATTTGCTTCTTTGCAAGCTTTCGGAATGTTAAAGGAGTAATAAGTTTGACTGAACTATCTGACTGTTTTGTCGACTTTCCCATTGTAGCGCCTTATAATCCGGTGCGTCTTATGTATGGAAAATATAGGACCAAAAACTATTTTTTTGGGGTGCGCCCTATAACCCGGTGCTTCTTTGCAAGCTTTCGGAATGTTAAGGGAGTAATAAGTTTGACTGAACTATCTGACTGTTTTGTCGACTTTCCCATTGTAGCGCCTTATAATCCGGTGCGTCTTATGTATGGAAAATATAGGACCAAAAACTATTTTTTTGGGGTGCGCCCTATAACCCGGTGCGCCTTATAGTGCGGAAAATACGGTATATTTTAGTTAAATCATCTTTACAGTCAGTCAAGTGTTTTAAATGTGTCTACTTTGATGAATGAAGTGACAATTGTGTACCTCTTTTTAAAAATCATCCATCCATCCATCCATTCCTTACCCTGGACTGGTTGCCTGAAACTCACCTCGAAAATTTAGACAGTTAAGTCATCATTCACACTGACACTTATGGACAATTTAGAGTCGCCAAATAAACCCAATATGCATGTTTCGGAATGCGGGATAAAGCCCGAGTACCTGGAGAAAACCCAACCAAGCACAGGGAGAACATGCAAATGTCAGCGCTGAGATTCAAACCCGTGCAGTGCGAGGCACATGTTTGAACCACTATCTTTTGTGCAATACTTACATTGAGAAATGCGTTGCAAATAAGGTGGTCGTTTTTCATACGTTTTTTTAAAAAAGTGCAGAAGTCAAGACCGCTCCGTCAGCTCAGCCGAACTTCAATTTTCTCGACTTTCGGTCTTTTCAAGTAATTATTGAATTGAATAAGTGTCCGCCTGTCTTAAAGGTGTTCCTAAATTCTAAAAGATGCAAAATGTGAGGAAATAGTACATGTTTTTTTGCATAAAATCTATATATACTTTATCGGTATACAGACGCTGCCCGACCTAAGACGAACGTTCGTAAGTTGAATTTGTTTGTAAGTTGCTCTAGTGCTATATTTTGTATGTTTAAAGTTTATATAAGTATGTTTAAGGCTTGTATAAGAAACCTGTATTGTTTTGTACTAAAAAATAAACAGTTCATAAAATAATATGCTCTATAAAGATAAATAAAGTGAAGTTGAACTCACTTTTGGAAGAGTTAGGCAACTTCCTTCTCTATGGTAAAAAATGGCTGAAAAAAAGGCGTTCTGACCATTTTCTCAACCGCATCAAGCTTTCTTATTCCACTTTCGTTTCAAAAGAAACGGATCGCCTTTTCTTTACATTTTACACCAACCTTATTGAATGGATGCATGACATAATAAACTAAAACGTCAAAGTTCTTAGCGCGCTAGCTATACAGTACACGTTATGATTACACACAAACCAGGAAGTAGAAGCCAGATTTCTTCTTCGGAGTGGATGCTGGGTGACCTCTCACAGCGCCACTCGGCGGAAAGAAGCACCACAGTAATGTCCTGTACTCGGAAAAAGGTGCACACAATACAAAATCTAACTTACAGCAATGTCCGGATATTTTTCGACATCCCGAAAAAAATGATCGTATCTACCGTTTTTCATAAGTCGAATGGTCCTAAGTAGGGGAGCGTCTGTATTTCATTTATTTTCCAGGATGATGCCTTTTAAAGACAGCCTGTCTCGTCTTTGACCGCCTGACCTATGATGTAATGTATGAACACCGGCACCAAGGCAAGCCAATCACCATATTGGTTTAGGTGTAAATCGATCGAAAAGGTTACAATTGATAGCCAGGTTTTGGTAGTTTTTGTGGAGAATGCCATGGTGTCCTGTCACAGGTCGAAGCAATCTTGTTACAACAACGTGTGAGCATCCAATAAAGGGCTTACTGGCAAAAAAAACTCACACGGAGAGCCGCCCGCGGGGGCTAACCAGGGCTTATCAATGAAACGCGGCTGCAGCCTTGCCGGAAAAACACGAGGCTGGCCAACCAAAAACACGTAGTGAGCAGCCATACTAAAACGCGAACCATACCAGGAATAAACCGATAAACTGACCAAACAACACTGTAGCTAACGGGGCTGTAACTGGTAGAAAACAAAATGGGAAGTCTTCGGCAGCCCTGACGTTAATGGAGAGATAGCTGGACATTATTAGCACAATACACGTGGCGGAAACCACAAACAGAAAAGGAGAGCACACTGTCATGGCGGCACATTTACCCTACGAAGCTTTTGGAGGCCAAAGAATGTGACTGGGAGAAAACAGTGACAAGGCCCCCAGCGGCAGGGTAAGCAAAGTTCTGATTCCTCCAAGCAGAAATGAGCTGATTGCAATCACTTTTCACCACAATCACCAACTGTTTCGGAGCTGCCTCACATGTTGTGTTAACGGGGTTCACCATGTTACAAGCGATGTGTCCCTTCAATGACGTCACAGCATTGGAGTATTTTGCGACATATCTCCATAATTCTAGGGAGGCACATTACAAATTATGTGCCCAATTGAAAAAAAACCTATCTTTGTGAATACCGTTAAGAGTTAATACAGGACACAAAAAGATTTTTTTTGCATAGTCTCAAAGTGATCTCCAAATTCCACAGCAGGGCCAGTCTTTATGGTGTCAGGGACAGGTCCGCGTTGCCTCCCTAGTACAAGATGTACGGTCGGAGATGAATGAGTGGCATCCAAACTGAAGGCCCATCGAGACAAAACCAAGGTTACCTGGACAACGGCAAAACGAGACAAACGCATGAAAGAGTTACACTGTCTCTCCTCCTCGATTGTGTACTTGGGAGTATGTTAGTAGTCTGATAGACAATTGTAACCTTTCCCTGAGGGGCAAATGTGGATTGCTGAGGAAGGAGAGCTGCTGCTCCAGACTGCAGACACGGAATGCCAGGTAGCAAGAAGACAGGATCAGGAGAATGATCCTGGCAAGAGAAGAACGCACACTCATTGAGACATTGACTTAGTACTGTTGGCTTTTTGTGCGGAGGCCAAGTATTTTTTTGAACAAATAGAAAACTTTTTTTTAAAGGGAAGGACGGATGCAACATAAAATTTTACGTACAGTTGCTCTTTGCAGCCATGTTGAACAGTAATCCCTTGTTTTTCGCAGGGTTACGTTCCAAAAAGGTCCCGCAAAAGTCAAAACCCGCAAATTAGAAACCCTTTTTCAAGTACAGTGGAACCTCGGTTTTCGAACGCCTCTCAGTTCGAACAAATCGGAGTTCGCCCAAAAATTTCGAGAAAATCTTGCTTCGCTGTTCGGTCAAAAATTCGGAGTTCGAACGCCGGTAATGCCTGAGTGCGTACGCTAGAGTGCTATGCTGAGCGGCGTATGGGTGTAGATCGTGTGGATCCCTCCCCCCCCACTCGTGACCAACTGTTATCACGTGCGCACTTCCCTTTTTTTGCATTCGCTTTTAATATCGGTGAACGGAGTGTTTTAGCCCCTAACTATGCCTCAGAAGAAGGTCGGTGCAAGCAGGACAGGTGAAAAAAGAAAAGTTGTTCGTACAACTATTGCCTTTAAGTAAGACATAATAGCTTAATATGAAAGAGTTTCCGATCCTGCTAGGGAATACAGCATGCGCCTTCTGCTGACCACCACAAAGGTAAGAAATCCTATTCATAATTCTTTTCTTTATCTTTTTTTTCGGAAGATTACGCTAACGCGAACGTACGATTAGCCTGGGTTAGCTTTATGATTCGAGGTAAACATTCAGGGTGTTGGAACTGAGCCCAAAATTCAGGGTGTTGGAACGGAGCCCCCTTTCCAATGAAGCGCTAGCCACTTGTGGTGCTAAATGACGTATAAACGACCTGATTTTTTTATTTTTACACGTTCATGTTAGCGTAATCTTTCGTATGGAAGATTACGCTAACGCGAACGTACGATTAGCCTGGGTTAGCTTCATGTTTACGTTAAACATTCATGGTAAACATTCAGGGTGTTGGAAGGGATTAAAACGATTTACATTATTTTTAATGGGAAAATCGATTTCGGTGATTGAACAAATCGGTTCTCGAACAGGGTTCTGGAACGGATTATGGTCGAGAACCGAGGTTCCACTGTATTTATTAAATACTTTACAATTTACATTGAAAACCCAATTGACAGGCTCAAGCATTTGATTAAAGCACTGTATTGAATGAGCCTTTTGTTTTTTAAACAAATATCTTCTGTAACCTGAAATTATAATTTTTAAAATAATCGTTTGATCTCAGGACAATAATTTTTTACTTCAAAAGATACTTTGATGGGGGGAAAAAATGCTTTCCTTAGGGAGGGGTCGCAACCTAAAATGTTGCTTGAGTCATATTGGAGTAAAAAATTCCAAGTAAAAAAAAAGTCTGCAGCTGTAAAAAACTAAAAGCCTTATATAGGCCTTATATGAAAGTAAACACATAGGTGACTATCTATATTCATAAGAATATGTTATGTTTGTGTTCACAAATAAATGTAATATGTAAACTGAACACTAGAGGACAACAGTGGACCGGTTTGAACGGAGGTTATTTTTTAAGAACCTGAGAATTTAAAAAGCAGTGGGTTTACATGTTTTCACTTAGTGGGGTTACTCTAAAATATAATCTGATACAGTTACTAATTATCTGTTGAAAAATATAATCCAAATACCACAATATTTCAGTAATGTTATTTGTTTACTTTGAATTACTTTTGGATTACTCCAATACTAAACATGCTAATGAAATAATACAAATAAATAAACGTAATATAAATAAAATTAGTTGATTTTGTTTAAGATAAATGAGCTATGTAACCTTGAAAACTAATATAAGGAGACCAAGGTCAGGTAGTTACTTGTAGTCCTACAAACAAAATCTCTTATATTAACCACGTAGCACGAAGCGAAAATAAAGAGGACATTAAGAACCCAGTGTTCACTCTCTAAATTTCCAACAAACTCTGGAGTCTATTCTGTCCAAGTTCTAGTTTTACTCGTTCAAAGTGGGGATACCAAACCTCTTGGCAATATTCAGATTTTAGAGGCTGTCCTTTCCTTTCAGATTAAAGACATTATCTACTAGGGTCATTCCCCTAATAGTATATTCATTTAGTGATGATGATTACAGGGCAAGGGCAGCACGGCAGCGCAGTGGTTAGCGCGTGTGCGGCACAGTTCTGAGGTCATGTGTGGAGTCTGCATGTTCTCCCCGTGCTTGCGTGGGTTTCCTCCGGGCACTCCGGTTTCCTCCCACATTCCAAAAATTTTATGTTAATTGGCCTGTCCAAATTGTACCTAGGTGTGAATGAGCAAGTGACCTGTCTGTCTCTGTGTGCCCTGAGACTGGCTGACCACCAATGTTCCCTGTAATTTTCCACGGGTCTGAGCGTTCACACAAAGTCGGTGAGCAACAATTGAAACAACAGTGAGCAACCTTAATCCCAAGTGTGGCAAGATAATTAATTATCAAACATGTCCAAAACTTAACATCAAGTTACATTTTGCTGAGTTTCCGGCAATGCAAAAAAAAATCACTTTTGAATGAATTGACTAATATATTATTGCAAAGATTTTACAGCATACAAACGTCGTTTGTTTTTACAACAATTCTTTCACAAGATTTCCATTTCTTTGTTTTCCTTGTATCTTTTGTCGCATACTACTAACATTTTTGGGGGCTTATTTAGTCAGTTGCACGATACACAACTGTATTTAACCACATTTTTATAGTGGAAGTACAATGTTGGCAACAAGATTGACTTGGTATAATTGGAAATTATTTGAATGCAACCCAAACGTTTTCTTCTTTTTCCCTGTTTTTTCCCATTTTTTAAATCACTTTAAAAAAAATTCATTGGGTTTATTTTTTCCTAGCTGTTACTTTTTTATTTTTGTTCTCTATTTGCTTTTTTCCTTTGTTTCTTTCTTTTCTTTTTTTTCTGAAATTTTCCTTCTTTTTTCTCTTCATTTTGTTTTTTTTATCAGCTTTACACTACTTTTTCATTTTGGTATTTTTTTCTTTTTTGTTCTATTCCCCCTTCCTTTAAGTCATTTTGTGCATAATGTTACATAATATTCGGTCAAATAGGGATGAAAGAAGCAAAAACAACCTGAAGAGCCTTTTAGTGAGCCGCGCCGAAGAAGCCTGTTCTAAAAAAACTTTAAAAACTCACACACGCATCTTAGAGGGAACATTGCGCTGGCTAGATTTTCTTGTGCGCTGAGAATGTGCGGGCAGTGCATGATTGCGCACCCGCGTAGCTGCTGACCACCAGTTCAGGGTGTCCCCTGCCCACTGACCGAAGATAGCTGGGATGGGCCCCAGCACCCCCGCGACTCTACTGAGTATAAGCTGTGCAGATAATGGATGGATGGATGGTAACAGGGCGATTGTTTGACTCATTTTTTTGACAACATATAATAGAGAATATTTCCATGTAATGTTCAATTATTTCAAATATTTCCTATTTTACTCACCTTTTTGATGCATAGCAATTTTAAGGCATCACTAACGGACTGAGGCGTTTTATTATGACAATGTAAGTTTGTCACACATATTTATCCATCCAGCCATTATCTGCACCGCTTATCCTCAGTAGGGTCACGAGGGTGCTGGAGCCCATCCCAGCTATCTTAGAGCCTGACATGCACGTTTTTGGAATGTGGGAGAAAACCGGAGTGCCTGGAGGAAACCCATGCAAGCACGAGGAGAACATGCAAACTCCACACAGGAAAGTTCGATCTCATGACCTCAGAACTGTGCCGCGCTAACCACTGCGCTGCCGTGCTGCCCAGCATCAACTATCACCCCCTAAAGTGTTTGTGTTTTTTACCTGCAATGAATGCCACAAAACCTGACCACCTCTCAGACTTAACGTTAGTGAGTGTAAACGTGTTGCACACTCACAGCAGGGTGAAGAATTTTAGCAGCTGGTATTCCATCTGGCCCAACTCCGCCACTGGTTCTGATAAGAGGCCTCGGTCTGTCTGCAGGGATCGCTCTGTAACACATCCAATGCATTGTAAACGATTCAATCAGCAGGCATGTATTGGTAGAGGCACATTGAAAGATATCGTAGTGTTAAGCAACCTTAACGAACATGGCACACAAAAAACAACCTTGAAAAAAAAATTGTTAAAAATGTCGAGAGTACATACATAAACACATAGAAACACAAAATACACTAAAATAATGTTTTTCCACTGGTGGGTTACAGGGTCCCCAAAGCTTAAGTACAGTTAAATTCAACTTCTTGCGCCTTAACTCTGAAAAGACCGAAATGTTAGTTATTGGTCCATCTAAATGCCGTGACTTGTTCTCAAAAACTGCTCTGAACATTGACATATGTAATATTACCCAGAGTGACGTAGTAAAAAATTTAGTTGTCATATTTGACCCCAATCTGTCCTTTCAAACACACGTTAAGAATATGACTAGAACAGCGTTTTTCCATCTTCGCAACATTGCTAAAATTCGCCCTATGCTGTCTCAGTCGGATGCAGAGATTATAATTCATGCGTTTGTTACCTCCCGTCTCGATTACTGTAATGCACTACTCTCCGGTCTCCCGAAGTCCGAAATCAAGAGCCTTCAGCTGGTACAAAATGCTGCAGCGAGGCTTTTAACTAGGACAAGAAAGTTTAATCACATTACCCCGATTTTAGCTAACCTGCATTTGCTCCCTGTTAGCTTAAGATGTGATTTTAAGGTTCTGTTGGTAGTATACAAAATCATGCATGGACTTGCTCCCTCATATCTTTCAGATTTAATTTCCCACTATGTTCCGGTCCGGAGCCATTCTCCTTTCAGGCCCCAATGCTGTGGAATGCTCTTTCCCCTGAGATTCGATCTGCAACTTCAGTGGAACTGTTGGGCTTAAAACACACTTCTATTCAATAGCATATGAATAACCTTTATTTTATGGTGACAATATCTGTGTATTATTCGTTATTGCAACATCCATTGTAGCCTGGTCATCCTGGAAGGGGGATTACCTCATGTGCGGTCCCTTCTCAAGGTTTCTTCATTTTCCTCATGTTGAGGTTTTTGAGTTTTTCCTTGCCCTCATGTAGGTATTAGATCAGGGGATGGTGTATTAATAGTCTGTGGTTTGCGATCATCTGTGGTCTGTGCAACCCTTTGAGACTCTTTGTGATTAAGGGTGTCACAAAAACACATGACTTAAATTCAAGACTTTTTAAGACTTTTTTAACGCCTTTTCAAATCAAACTTAAGAACAAATCGACAAAAAAAACACAGGCTAAGCAAACAAAAACACCATACATCATGACTCGCACACATTACCTGCCACAGCTTTGAGCCATGGCAAAAAACAATCATAAGACAGCTACTTGTCATTAAATTTGCACTTTTCGAGCATGGTCCAAAGTAAACGTCGCCGTCCAATTTGCTATGTGTATTGTGGGTAGACTGCTAAGTCTGCTCTGAAAGGCACGACTGAAACCACATCACCGTTTTGATATTTCCATTATAGTGGTCATTTTGCCACTTCAGTAAATCGGTGAATTATTCAAAAAGGCAATTGATAAATAATACAAAATTGTTTTGGTTCAAACAAATATAAATCTGATTCATGTGTTCATATTTTTGTAAACGTCATAATAACGACTTCGTATCTAACTTTTGGGGGGATTGGAACGGTAAACTTTGGAGCATTTGCAGCTAGCATACCTAGTAGAAATCACCTATGAGCAAGTTGAAAGTATTGTTTAGTAACATTTGCGCGAGGGGGGACATTTCATGACAGGGGGGACAATTTTTGTGACAACACCGTACCTTCTAGAGGCTGTTCAGACTTGAAGGCTGTATTAGTGGTGCTGAGAGTGTTGCTGGAGTTCCCCAGCAGGTCAGGAAGGGAGGAGGACACTGAAACCACTGAAGGCTTCCGTCTCCACTTTAACACTGACGGGAATTCATCCACCACCGGAAACTCGTCAGGCGTTGGGAATTCATCCTGGAGTGCGACAAAAACAAACATCAATAACTGGATCGACTGTGCATGTAATGAAATACGTTGAATTTAACTGCAGTCGACAAGAAGACCTTTTATGCAGTGGTGGGCCGTCAGGGCCTGCAAGGACGTCTATGCTGGCCTAAAATATATCTGAATCATATGATGTTATTATATTTTGTCCATGAATATGTATCAATCTTCTCAGTCTCCTCTCATTGCTTTCCACCTGGTTGCGCTGCTTACAGATGTGTCCCTTCGTATTCAAGCATTTAACCAATCACATTTCAGCCATTAGTTTTTGTTAGGCTCAGAAATCTACCCGGAGATCTCTGAGACATATAACATCAGTGTTTGAGAAAACTGTCGGTTTAGCCAATCAGAATTAGAGTTGGCGACACCGCGGCTTTCTAGCAGCAGTAATAAAACTTCAGCTAGGGGGCGGTAATGCACCAAAGTCTAGAATACATCATTCTACAATATTAAAATAGCATTTATTTTTTGACAGTTAACTTTTAACACACTTAAACGTGTAACTTTTTTATACGAAACAACTTTAATGTTAGGCAATTCTGAATCTCTAAAAAGCACACAATAAAATATGAATTAAAATATTGACTTTCAGTGCAACAACAAATGTGCAGAGTGCTCTCACCTGCCCATAGCTCAATTTGTTTCCACTAAAAACAAACCATTGTGTGTGGTGGGCCTGCAAGGCCTTTTCTGCAGGCCTTGAAAATATCTGAATCAAGTGATACAATTATATTATGTATAATATGTATAATAATTACATACTACACTAAATAATTAAAAATAGTTTGTCAGCTTCATTTTGTTGCTCTCCCCCCTGGTTATGTTGCTTCCAAATGTCGACCTTTATACTTAAGCATTCAACCAATCACATTTCAGATATTATTTGTTGGTAGGCTCATAAATCTGCCCAAAGGCCTTCACAAGCAGATCTGCAGGCCCTCCTGAGGCATAACATAGTCATGATAAAACTGTTGATATTGCAAATCAGATTTTGAGGTAACGATACCAAGTAAACCTTCCAGTCATAAAGACACATAAGCTGGTGAGGGTGGTTGATGCATTAATTCTTTTCACTCTACTATGAACTTTAAACTTATTAAACTTAAAAAGTTTTTAATACGAACAGCTTTAAGGTCATGCAACTCAAAATCTCTGACAAACACAACCAAAAGTTACCGGTAATTAAAAATATCTATTTTAAAATAAACTTTACATTTGTTATGTAAAATGCATTATCCCTGAAAAACACAGGAAATGTAAATTAAAGTATTTATAGATGTACAAAAAAAGACAAAGAACAAAACAATTTAACGCTCTTATACGCATTAGCACAAAATAGAATCCCTAAAAAACAAGGATATTGACCAACCACAAAAGATAAAAAATACGTCTCGAAGGGAACCGGCTATTCATTGGTGAGCATCCGGCTTCTGTTGGTTACTTCCAAGAACCTGTTCATTTGTGAAGGACACACCACTAAAGGCCATCACTGAAGGCTTGGGTTTGGGATGCACAGCCCGCCACTGCTTTTTTGATATGGTGAGCTTTAACGTATAGATGTGTTCTAAGCTTCAATCACTAACCAGCAACAAAGTAGGCTCCTCCATGTACTGCTTTAAACTCAGACTCTTCCCGTTGACCTGCAGAGGAAGAAGGAACATTCAGGGTTTGTACACCGTTTTCAAGGCCAAATTCAAGCACTTTCTAAGGACTGACAAAGCTAATTTTCCAATTTGTCCAGCACCATCAAAAGAAAACATCCGTGGTGAATCATGTACAAATATATCAACTATTTACATGTGCGATTTTTAATCTTGCTGGTGCATTTATCAAGACATGTGAATTTTAGATATTGAGTCGATTGTTGAGTGACATAGCAACAATTTCAAGCATTCACAAGCACTTCACCCAAAATTTGAGCCCTTTTTAATCCTTGAAAACACAGTATTTCATTTCAAGCATTTTTAAGGATTTCAAGCACTCGTACGAACCCCAATCATTGCTCTGAACTTTGTTGTGTATGCACCACACACAACTGTACCTGTAGGTGTGTGCAGATTCGCCGAAGGACATCATACACGCTGTCTCTTGACAGAAGTGACACAAATACATACTGAGGAAATAAAAACAGAAGGTAGGCATAAAAAAGTGTATCTGGAGTTGTGACGATGAGCAAAACACATCTTACTGTCAATGCTTTACATCGTTTCTTTGTTGTCCCAGTAAGAGAAAGGATTAAAAAAACATTTTGGTGCAGGGGCAAAATTCTTTTGATTAAAACTAAAACAAGGCACAAAGAGGATTTTCTGTTTTTAATCCCAACTCTATTTTTAGTAACAATCAACCGTAAGTAGTCATGGAAAGGATTAGAGAAGGACCTCTCTCAACTTTTTCCACTAATACAGTTTTAATTTAGTAATGGCAATAAGACACTTTTAGTCCATCCGGGCCAGTGTTCCATATCCCAGGCAGGCCAAGCATAAATCGGCTGTAAATTCATGAGTATGTCAAAAAATAGAAAGTATCTAGCTAATTTCTGTCTTCTCGTCACTACTCCCTTATATCTTTCAGATTTAATTTCCCCTTATGTCTACTAGTGATCCCGAGAGCTAAGAAGAGAACCGCAGGTTCGAGAGTGTTATTGTTGTTGTGAAATGTTCTGCCCTCTGAGATTCGATCTGCAACCTCAGTTTAAATCTACGCTTAAAACATACTTATGTTCTATAGCATATGAATAACCTATATTTTATCTTGACAATATCTGTGTATTATTTGTTATTGCATCATCCATTTTAGCCTGGTCATCCTGGAAGGGGGGTTACCTCATGTGCAGTCCATTCTTAAGGTTCTTTTATTTTCCTCATGTTGAGGTTTTTGAGTTTTTCCTTGCCCTCATGTAGGTTTTAGATCAGGGGATGGTGTAATAATAGTCTGTGTGTAGTTTGCAATAATCTGTGGTCCGTGCAGCCCTTTGAGATTCCTTGTGATTAAGAGCTATACAAATAAACATGACTTGACTACAAAGGTTCTATCCTTGTGTGGGACTATTTAAAGAGAAAGAGAATGAGAGAAAGAAGGCAAGAGAGAGAACAAGATAGAGTAAGAGACAGAGAAAGAGAGAGACAGACAGACAGAAAGTGAGAGAGGCTAAGAAGTTGAGAGAGGGAAAGAGGCTGAGAAAGGGTAAGAGAGAGACAGAGAGAGATAGAGACAGAGAGAGCAACAGAGAGAGCAAGAAAGAGAGGGTATAAGAGAGAGAGAGAGATAAAGGGAGAAAGAGAGATCGAGAGAGAGAGTGAGTGAGACAGACAGACAGAGATAGAGAGAGATGGTGTGAGAGATATAGAGAGCAAGAGAGAGAACAAAAGACAGAGCAAGAGAGAGAAAACAAGAGAGAGGGTATGAGACAGACAGGGTATGAGAGAGACAGGGAGAAAGAGATTGAGAGAGAGTGAGAGAGAGAGAGAGACAGACAGACAGAGAGATAGAGAGCGAGAGAGAGAGGGTGAAAGAGGGAATAAGAGGGAGAGAGAGAGTATGAGAGAGAGAGAGATGGAGCAAGAGAGATCAAGAGAGAGAGAGAGAGAGAGAGAGAGAGAGAGAGAGAGAGAGAGAGAGAGAGAGAGAGAGAGAGAGAGAGAGAGAGAGAGAGAGAGGAGATACAGCGTGGAATCGAAAAAACAACAGTGATTCCTTAATAAAAAATCTGTTTTAAAATAATGTGACGGAAAGCAGAGAGAGAGAGACAAAGAGAGAGACAAAGAGAGAGACAAAGAGAGAGAGAGAGAGAGACCCTTATGCTTGTGAGCTTTGATAACCTCTAATCCACAATGCTGGCCCAAGTCTACATGTTACTAAGTGGCGGTTGACGTTATGTAGGTTCAAGTGTGTTCTCAGTACACTGCAGCAGCTTTATTCTTTTGCTAACTTGCTAATCAGTCCCGTAAAATTTATTTGTACAGCCCAGTAACTCGAGGAAGTGCATATATATTTTCACGCTGTGGTGTCAAAGCTAAAATATAACACAAGCCCCCCCATTCTCCCCTTGCCAAGCCTTTGCTATCTTTAGCTCTGCGCTTCCCGTCACACTTCATTTGGAAAAACGCTCAAATCAGCAGCACCTTTTGAACTCAGGCGATGGGATGGAGCGTTTACCTTCTGGCCGGTGTCTGTGGTGATGGCCAAGCCGTTGGGCACCAGGCCCGCTGTTTTGTGCTTCTTCACCAAGCGCACGGAAACGACAGGAATGGCCACCTACGATTGGAACCAGCATATCAAAACGACGCATTACTTCTTTATTCTGTATCAGTGGTGGGCCTTGCATTTCACACCTGGGCCTACAGCGATGGCCTTTGCTGATGTGTCATTCTTGAACAAGCCAGCTCTATGAAGTGAACAACAAGAGCCGACACCCCACCAATCAAGAGCCGGTTGCCTTCGAGACGCTTTTTATCTCTTGTGATTGGTCGATATGCGCATTTTTCAGGGGATACATGTTGTTGACTTTAAATTTGTAAAGTATCTTTTTTTTGTACATCTGAATATCTAAATCTATGTTCCTTGTGTTTTTGAGGGATTAAGTATATTATATAATAAATGTAAAGTTTATTTTTGTATTTCATAGTTTATATGTTTTTGCTCTGAAAATTAATTATTTGTAATTACCTGTAACATTTTTTTTGTGTTTTTCATAGATTCGAGGTTACGGTAGAGTGCAAAACCATGAATGGATTACATCCCCCAACCCCCCGTCCACCCCAACCCCTCCGCCCCACCCCCAGCGGACGCTTCCTTAGGCCTCCGAGAAGGACTTGGCATCACTAACTCGATTTCTGATTGGCTAGTTCAACAGTTTTATCATCACTATGTTATGCCTCAGGGGGGCCAGCAGATCTGCTTGGCAACATATAATAGCTAAAATGTGATTGGTTAAATGCTTAAATATAAAGGCCCATATTTCGAAGCAATGTAACCAGGAGGGAAGCTACAAAAGGAAGCTGACAAATTTAAATGTCACAAAACTCAGAATCTCTGAAAAAGTTATTATTTAGTATAGTACAGTGGAACCTCGGTTTTCGAACGCCTCTCAGTTCAAACAAATCCGAGTCCGACCAAAAGTTTTGAGAAATTCTTGCATCGCTGTTCGGTCAAAAAATCGTAGTTCGAACGCCGGTAATGCCTGAGTGCGTACGCTAAGGTGCGATGCTGAGCGGCGTACGGGTGTAGATGGCTCTTTTCCTGACCAACTGTTATCGCGTGCCGACATGCTTCGTTTTGCTTTCGCTTTTAATATAGCTGTACGAAGTGTTTTAGCCCCTTATTATGCCTCCGAAGAAAGTCAGTGCAAGCAGCAGAGTTGCTACAGGTGAAAAAAGAAAAGTAGTGCGTACAACTATTGCATTTAAGAAAGAAATAATAGCAAAATATGAAGGAGGTGTGCGAGTGTCTGATCTTGCTAGTGAATACAGCATGGCTAAATCTACGATCAGTACGATACTAAAGAATAGGGAGGCTGTGAAATCGAGTGATGTGGCTAAGGGAGTGAGTGCTATAAGCAAGCAACGGCCGCAAGTTTTGGAAGAGGTTGAAAAACTTTTGATGATTTTCCTCTCCTCACCGTTCACCTGCGCCTTCTGTTGACCACCACAAAGGTAAGAAATCCTATTCATAATTCTTTTCTTTATCCTTTTTTTTTAAATTTTTACACGTTCATGTTAGCGTAATCTTTCGTACGGAAGATTACGATAAAGCGAACGTACGATTAGCCTGGGTTAGCTTTACGTCAAACATTCAAGGTAAACATTCAGGTTGTTGGAACGGATTAAAACGATTTACTTTATTTTTAATGGGAAAAATGATTTCTGTGATCGAACAAATCGGTTTTCGAACAGGGTTCTGGAACGGATTATGGTCGAGAACCGAGGTTCCATTGTATGTATAGTATGTAATTATATCATGTTATATTATGTATAATGTATAATATGTATAGGGCCAAATCTACACTGGAACTCTTATCAGAAGCAAATTATGACAGTGGCAAATAGGAAGTGCAGTGGGGTGTGGACATTATACATATTATACATTATACATAATATAATTACATCACTTGATTCAGATATTTTTAAGGCCAGTTGAACCACTGTTATGTACAAAACCCAATGGTGTGTTTTCAGTGTACAGAAATGTAGTTACAGGCAGGTGAGAGCATGTAGCACTGTTTTTTAAACCGAGTATGTCAAGAATGCGGGCTGAATAAGAAGCTTTATGTAACTAAAATGTCAGTAAAGGTCAAGTTTCAAGGAAATGAGAAGAGAGGAACAATACATATCGACCCCTTCCCGTGTTTGTAGAAGTGTTACGTAGCCAAGCTGTGCCTACATTGTTGAGGCGGAACAGCAGAATTCATGTCAGTTTATACTAGCCGATTGACAGAAAAAGATCATGGATCGTAGATAGTAAAATCTCAAAAAAGAGGAGGATTGGTGGATCGACCCAAATATCAATATTAACGATACTAAACGAGTACTTGGATTGGATCAGTACTATTGTCCTGGGATTGATACTTCACCTCTCCACCAATTTCCTCGAAGCGCTACTACTATATGTATTCTACATGTATTTGAGGTAAGATCTTGAATCCAACTCGAACCCGTCAAGAATTTTGGGCTTAAAATGTCAATCATTAAGTCCGGCCAGTCGGGCTTCTCTATCGCCGTTTTTTTATCCTTTGTGGAGGATCCACACAGAATGCACTTCCTTTTACTCAAGTAAATATTTAGATAAAGAAAATGATTACCACATAATCAGTTTAACTCAAAATCCAAATACATTTTCCTCCACGGTGTTGAGATAAAAGACGCGCGGCTTCCTCCCTCTGCCTCCCTCACGTCAAATGTCATTTCAGCTTCTTGCCAATAGCTTACAAGCTTTACAAACTTTCTCTCTGCATTTTGCCCAAATCTTTCACTATTTGCAGCCTGTAATCTGCAAAATTTGTTTTTCTTTTCAGTGTCATTTTGTTCAGTTTCACTTTCGTTCGCTCCACGCCGCTGAGATGCAAACCGTTCAATTAGGCGCTGAACTTGCAGTACAGTAGACATTAATAACAGCCATTTAACATTTCCTCAACACTTATCCTACTTACACTTACAGCATTCGACATCCAATAAGTCTAAACCAGGTTGCCACGATTACATACCAGATATGAAATGGGCAGGGCAAACTGGGACATTCCAAATGATGTCTTCGGACCAGTTAGTTGTTCTAATGGCTTTTGAAAACTGCTGCGACCATTTCAGGGTGTCCCCTGCCCACTGCCGGAAGATAACTGGGATGGGCTCCAGCACCCCCGCCACCCTACTTAGGATAAGCGGTGCATATAATGGATGGATGAATGAAAATGCCTGTTTACTATGGAAATCGGAAAAAAAATTGTGTTCCTTTAAATGGCAAGGCTCTGATGCTAGGTCCTTACCTTGGCCTAAGGCTTTGATGCTAGGTCCTTAGCTTGGCCTTAAGTGTAGTAGCAAGGCTTTGATGCTAGGTCCTTAGCTTGGCCTTGATGCCAAGTCCTTAGCTTGGCCTTTTAGCTTGGCCTTTTAGCTTGGCCTTTGCCATGATCTTTGATTTTTGCATTCCGGAGATGGAATAAGAGCTTGCTCTGTCCATTCCACGCATCGGCCCGGTATTGCAGTACCTCCGGGAACGGTGCATTCGCAATGATCGCAGCAAGGCTTTAGGGCTAGGACCTTAGCTTGGCCTTTTGGCTGAGAGTAAGTGTCCCGGCTCCTAGGCTTTGTAGCGTATTATGAACTGACCGATAACGGATAATGGATAATGAATAACGAAGATAGAACAATAACCCTTAAAAACCCCAAAACCCTTAAATGGCGATTTTTGTGCAAACATACCCACAACAGTTGGGTGTGTTGTTCTTCTGAATTGCAGTTGGGTAGGGTTACTTTAACTGGATTACTTTCAATTACTTTTGGATTACTCCAATACCAAATATGCTAATAAAAGACAAAAGAAACTAAATATGAATAAAATGACTAAATTTTGTGCAGGCTTGGGGAGTAACGGAATACATGGAACAGCAAAAATGATGTTGGCAAGCTGTTTGGATTTATTTTCATTTTGTTTCTGTCGCAAAACTAAAGAGATCATTGTCGACTTTAGGAAAAACCAGCCCAACCATGCCCCACTTTGCATCAACAACAAGGCTGTGGAGGTTGTCAGCAGTATCAAGTTCCTAGGGGTGCACATTACAAACAAACTCACCTGGTCCGTGAACACTGCATCACTGGTTAAGAGGGCACAGCAGCGCCTGTACTTCCTGCGGAGGATGAGGAGAGCCCACCTGCCCCCACCCTCCCTCATCACATTCTACAGGGGCACCATAGAGAGTATCCTGACCAGCTGTATCTCTGTGTGGTGTGGAGGCTGCAGCGCTACCGACTGGGGTAGTGTGAGGAGGGTAACGAGGACAGCAGAGAAAATAATCGGGACTACACTTCCCTCCATTCAGGACATTGGCCAGAAGCGCTGCCTATCCCATGCTAAGAACATTACCGGGGACCCCTCTCACCCCCATCATGGACTGTTCACTCTGCTAGCCTCTGGGAAGAGGTTCTGCAGTGTGCGGTGCAGGACCACCAGGCTCCGCAATAGTCTAGTCCCCCTGGCCATTAGACTGTTAAATGGTCAATCTAACATATAGTTAACTTAAATCTAAACGGCTGCTAATCTGACTTTTTGCACTACTGGCAGTTTTTTATAGCTTGCCACTCATTGCACATTGCTCTCTGCACTATGGTAATTACAGCGTTATTGTTACAGTGTTAATGTTACTGTGTACCTGACTTGTTAACCTGACTGCCCATTTTGCACATCTGGTTAGCTACTCTTCTTGCACTATCGGCACTATGGTAAAATACTATACGTAGCCAATTACAATACAACTTTATTTATATCTGTACATTCAAGGAAACTGTGGGGGTCAGATGCATCGACATTTCGTTCTGTATACACGTGTACTAGAATGACAATAAAGTAGATCTGAATCTGAATCTGAATCTGAGTTTTGCCGGAGATCAAAGAGATCAAATCCAGGAGAGAAAGCTTACCACGTGTTGTGAGTCATAATTTTATTCATATTTAGTTTCAAAATGAAAATAAATCCAAACAGCTTGCCGTTCCATGTATTCCGTTACTCCCCAAGCCTGCACAAAATCTAGTAATTGTATTCATATTTAGTTTCTTTTGTCTTTTATTAGCATATTTGGTATTGGAGTAATCCAAAAGTAATTGAAAGTAATCCAGTTAAAGTAACCCTAACCAACCCTGGTCAACAATGCTCGCGCATGCTGTGGTGGAAAGGGGGTCTATTAGTTAAGAGTCGACCAGAAATCAAGTCGCTAGTACGGCTATTGTGTGAAAGCCCTTCGACGGAGATCATAGGAATAAAAGAGTAATCCAAGCAGTACCTTGATGTCCTTGCCGAAGAGATTGGCATAGAAACATAACCAGTTCCGAGAGATGTAAAGCCTGCCTTGCAAGAGGATGTCTCTGAGAAGAGCACAAGAGTACACTGAGGAAACAAAGACAAGCACACAATTCGTTAGAGCTCCAAACTCTTATAGTACAGCCAAGATGTATCATCTCATCTCATCTCATTATCTGCACCGCTTATCCTCAGTAGGGTCGCGGGGGTGCTGGAGCCCATCCCAGCAATCATCGGGCAGTGGGCAGGGGACACCCTGAACTGGTTGCCAGCCAATCGCAGGGCACACGGGGACAGACAACTCACTCGCTCAGTCACACCTAGGGACAATTTGGACCGGCCAATCCACCTGAAATGCATGTCTTTGGAATGTGGGAGGAAACCGGAGTGCCCGGAGGAAACCCACGCAAGCACGGGGAGAACATACAAACTCCGCACAGTAAGGCCGGGAGCTGGATTTGAACCCACGCAGGAGGTTCCCATGACCTCAGAACTGTGCCGCACACGCGCTAACCACTGCGCCGCCGTGCTTCAAGATGTATCAATGAAGTAAAAAATAAAAAGTCAAATGAGGACCGAAGAACTTCTTAAAGTTTGCAAAAATCTACACAGCTGTAAACAAGGACTTCATGTTCACTGAGACAGTGTTAAAGGTTTACTCAATTGACACTGGTTATTTTAAGTGTACAGACGCTCCCCTACTTGCGAAGATTTAAGTTACGTAAACGGGAGATACGAACCTTTTTTTCGGGATGTCGAATAATATCCAGACATTGCTCTATTTAGATTTTGATTTGGGCACCTTTTTCCGAGTAGAGAACATTACTGTAGTGCTTCTTTCAGCCACTATTAGACTATGTGGCGCTATGAGAGCTCACCCAGCGTCCACCCCGAAGAAGAAATCTGCTTCCTCTTCCTAGTTCGTTGTCAAACATTCTACTTTGACATTTTTTTTTAATAATATCTCGTGCATCCATTCAATATGGTTGATGTAAAGTATAAAGAAGAGGCAAACCGTTTCTTTTGAAATGAAAGTGGAATAAGAAAGCTTGATGCGGTTGAGAAAATGGTCGGAAGGCTTTTTTTTGGCCACTTTTTACCACGGAGGATGACCTTTCGAAGCACATCTTACAAAAGTAAGTTACACTTAACTTTATTTATGTTTATGGAGCACATTAATTTTTGAAATGTTTATTTTTTTAGGACAAAACAGTACAGGTTACTTATACAAACCTTAGACATACATTACATACAAAATATAGCACTGAAGCAACTTACGAGTAATCGTCCGGAACATATCTCATTCGTAAGTAGGACAGCGTCTGTATATGTCTAATTTTATTATTAATATTTATTTTTTATATATATATATATATATATATATATATATATATATATATATATATATATATATATATACATTTATATATATATATATATATATATATATATAAAGATTCTAAGAAATAACTAACTTAATTACTTATTTTGTAAATTGTATGATTATCTTTTCTTTGAATTGTTGGGGAAATTTTTTTATGGTTAAATATCTCATGTATCCAATCACCACGGATGGTGTAAAGAAGAGACAAGCCGTTTCATTTGAAGTGAAAGTGAAATAAGGAAGCTTGATGCGGTTGAGAAAATGGTTCGGCCACTTTTTACCACGTAGGAGGAAGTCGCCTAACTCTTGAAGCCCTTCTTCCAAAAGAAAGTTAAACTTAACCTTATTAATCTTTATAGAGCATATCTTTTTTTATGAAATGTTTATTTTTCAGTACAAAACAATACAGGTTACTTATACAAACCTGTTGAAACACTTTGTGATGAAAACCCAAATAACAAAGTGTAAACACCTGAAAACAGCAGCCAAGCTCCCAGAGCAACAATATTGGGTGGGGGGGAGAAGTGGGTGGATCTCTGCAGTTAAATACATCCGTGTCCTGCTCATTTGCAGAACTTGCAGACATTTTTACAAAGGAACTCTGCTTGCATCTTGTTTTGAATCTTTCCTTATGACAAAAATGATGGCAAAAATGAGCCTCAACAATCTTGTTTTTGTTGATCTAGCTCTAGCTTCATTATGATTTCATAGATTTGATCAGATTATCACACGTCACAAAGTGAAATAAAATTTGCTGAAAAATTAGGTTGTCTGGAGGGCGGGTTTGATAGTTTTGTTGAATTTTGTCTTGAAATATAAACATTTTGCTTTCATAAATCCAAGAGTCATATAGGTTCCCGACACTCGCCATTGTGATTGTGTCAATATAAAAATGCTCTTAATTTTAGGGAAGATAAGTTTATTGAGGTGGAGTTATAAATTATAAATATGACTGTCATAACTGTCAGGTTCTGGTACGCCAACTTCCTCCAGGGGGCACCAACAGGGTGAGAAGCAATACACACCCCGACTCTTTATAACTGGGGTGCCTCCATAGACAGATGAGGTGCCCTGATCCGACCTGCTCTGAAATGAACTCATGGGTCATGGGAATTTTCTAGTAAAATGTTTTTTTTTGTGGTTGACTGAATACATTGAACCCTATTTTCAACAATCAACCTGGTAATAACATAGTAATAACATGATAAGTTGTTATATTACAAATAAATATCAAACTGGGTGCCTATTGTAGTAACTATTTACAAAAGTAGTTCTCAGCTTGAAAAAGGTTGGAGACCCTTGCTTCCCTAGGAAATGGTTAGACAGCATTCTGGGTTAAGTAAATATCACTATCACCCTGTTGTCCAATTCAATCCCAGTTTTAACTACTGCATTAGGTTTGTTTTTTGTTTCTAGTTCGGACATCTTTGTCGTCTTTTTGACCTTTTGTTTGTTTCTTACTTTGTTCCTGTGTTTTATTACTAGACATACATGGGCGGCATCAGGTCAGGTGGAAGAGTGTTGGAATCAAGTGGTCGCAGGTTCGATTCCCGGCTCCTCCGTGTTATATGTCGAAGTGTCCTTGGGCAAGACACTGAATCCCTAATGCCCCCAATAAGCAGGTAGGCGCTTTGCATGGCTGACTCCCTATTGGCGTGTGAGTGTGTGTGTGAATGGGTAAGTGTCACATTGTAAAGCGCTTTGGGAGGTCTTCATTGACTTGAAAAGTGCTAAATAAATGCAGATCATTTGCCATTTCTCTCTCTCTCTGCATTTTTTTTATATAGCGCTTTTCAAGTCAATGACTTCCCAAAGCGCTTTACATTGTGCTCAACATTTTCCCAATAGCGGCCTTGCAGCCATGTAAGGCGCTAACCTGCTTATTGGGGGTATTAGGGGTTCAGTGTCTTACCCAAGGACACTTCTACATGTAACACGGACGAGCCGGGATTCGAACAGGGATCCCTTGATCTCAAGACGAGCGCTCTACCTCCTGAGCTATGACTTCCCAAAAGGGCTTTACATTGTGCTTCACATTTTCCCAATAGCGGCCTTGCAGCCATGTAAGGCGCTAACCTGCTTATTGGGGGTATTAGGGGTTCAGTGTCTTACCCAAGGACACTTTGACATGTAACACGGACGAGCCGGGATTCGAACAGGGATCCCTTGATCCCAAGACGAGCGCTCTACCTCCTGAGCTACTGCCGCCCCATTTAAAGATCATGCTTTTTTCGCGCAACCCAGTTTCTACTCATGCTTCCCTAAATTCACATGCTTCACATGCCTTCATTTCAAAAATCAAAAGACAAAAAAAGTCAAATGGACATGCAAAGCATCATTATTGATTGTGTTACCTTTCATGAGGAGCTCATCCTTGGCCACACACTGGAAGAGTTTATGGTACTGCGAGTTGTATTTGCTGACAGTCTGTGCAGAGGGACAGGGCAGAGTCATCATGAGCAGCTTCTTGGCTGCCTGGACGGCACCGGAACCCCCTCACCAGCCACTCCGACCCGACTCGCCGCCCACCAGTGTTGGAGATAACGCGTTACAAAGGAACGCGTTCCTGGAACGCAATTACTTTTCTCGGTAACGAGTACTGTAACGCGTTATTGATTGTTTTTTGTAACTCTACAGTCATTACAACATGGTGTGTTACTCCGCTACTTTTTGAAAGAATACCATGAATCACAATATGTCACGGTTGCCCTGGCGCCCAATTGGCCCCACCCGTGTGTCCCGGTTGCCATGGCGCCCAACTGGCCTTTGTCCGTGTGGCACCAGCTGTAGCTTGCTCCCTGTCAGTATTTAAACTCTGTCCTGTCAGTCCCCTTTTGTCGGTCTGTCTGCTAATTTCTGTTTTTACACAGTAAGCCCTTTTCGCCTGTCCCGTTTTTTGCTCCTGTTTGTCTACCGCTACAATATGTTTTGATCTCGACCACGTCTGTTCTCCCGTCCCGAATTACGACCTGTTTTGATCTCGACCACGTCTGCTCTCCCATCCCGATTAACGATCCGTTTTTTTATCTTGACCACGTCTATTCACCACTCCGGGCTTTCGACTCGTTGCTGATCTCAACTACATTTTTTGCTCTCCTGTCCCGGCTACTGACCTGTTTTTTCCACTCCCAACACGGCCATCGCTCGCCACAAAAGTTCCACTTCCGCGTTCAGACCCGCCTGCTCCCCGCGACCAGCGATCACCGGATCGTGTGTGCACTCCTTTCCCTTCTTCCCAATAAAACTGTGAGAAACGTTACGCGAGTGGGTCCTGTCTCCGTTCTGGTCCTGACACAATATCTACTGCAAAGTGGTGGTTTTTCCAGTTTCTCCATGGAGAAACATGAAACGTTCTTTTCCCCAGCAACACAACACTGCATACAACAATTGGGGCAAGTCTGGAATGTTTATATCTGTCTACAAAATACAACTGAATACAGCAGGGTTTGGGGACACATGGCTGGCGAGCCATATACGGCTCTTTTTGTGAGTACATATGGAGATAAAATTTGACTGCAGCACATCTCTCAGTGACGATCAGCAAACTGGATATCGAACTTGGTACATGTGAAGCCAAAGCAATAGTAATGGCACAATGGTTCAGTCCAATATTTGTCAGGCACTTCTTCAACTACAGTTTACAGTCAGGGTGTCAACCCCATTTTGGCAGTAGGTTTCCAAGACATCCTTTAAATAGAAACTCATTAAACTATGTTTCATCTCATCTCATTAGCTGCACCACTTATCCTCAGTAGGGTCGCGGGGGTGCTGGAGCCCCGCAGGGCACACAGGGACAGACAACTCGCTCGCTCATTCACAGCTAGGGACTATTTGGACCGGCCAATCCACCTGAAATGCATGTCTTTTGGAATGTGGGAGGAAACCGGAGTGCCCGGAGGAAACCCACGCAAGCACAGGGAGAACATGCAAACTCCACACAGGTAGCTGGATTTGAACCCACAGAGGAGGTTCCCAAGACCTTAGAACTGTGCCGCACACACGCTAACCACTGCGCCGCCGTGCTGCCCATTAAACTATGTATGTTCACTATTTAGATTCTTTATGATGAAAACCGACAAACGAACTGTAAACAGGTGAAAACGCCAGCAAACCACTCAATTTGTGTCATGATTACTGATGTGACTCAGTTGTGCCCGCTCCTTTGGCGCCAACTGCCTCGGACTCTGATTGGCTCCGTGTCCCAACTTAAACCCACTCCTATCTGTCCCCTTGTGTCAGTCCGTCCGCGAACCTCAGTTAACACTTGGCAAGCCTTTTTTTACCCTGACTCCCATCTGTTTATTGCTCCCGTCTGTCCCCAAGCTTCGACTCGTTTTTGATCTTGACCACGTCTGCTCTCCCGTCCCGGCTTACAACCCGTTTCTGACCCCGATCACGTTTTTGCTCTCCTATCCCGGCTATCGACCTGTTTCTGTCCTCGACACCGCCATCGCTCGCTACAGAAGATCCAATACCGCGTTCGGATCACAAACTGAGTACGAGACCGACTTGCTTCCCGCGCCTAGTGAACGCCAGATCGTGGCCGCAGCCCTTCCTCTTCCCTTTAATAAAACTTTTGAGAAACGTCACGCCATTGGGTCCTGTTTCCGTTCTGGTCGTGACAGTGTCATAAAATAAAACTCCATTAAATGTCATATCGGGCATTGTAAAATTATAAAAACACTATTACTTAGAAGCTCTTATCTTAGAAATTTCACTCCATGTTTGAATCTAATTTCCAAGTGTTGACAGGTCAACAAACACACATCACAACCAAAATGACACAAACAGCAACGACACTCACCGAGCCACGGTAACATTTTTTGACGTCCTCATAGGACAGCTCTTCAATCAGATGAAACCTGAAAAACAGAATCGTGATTGAAAAACAAGACCCTTCCCAAAGAAAGCAGTTTCTACTTCTGAGTCTGGATACATTATTATAATTTCCCCACAGGCAAGCTAAAACACTTGTTCATGTGGCTATTAATGGATTGTGGTGTTATTTACTAGGGATGGGTGATACTTGGAATTTTGGTATTGATCCAGTCCAAGTAAATACCGTATCTATTGATGCTGATACATTTTTGAAATGTCCGTTGACCCCTGAATATGTTTATACTCATGTTAAACACAGAACAAAGATTAGGCACAAAAATGTGTTAATTTACGATAGGATCTTAAACAGTATAAAAAAAAATTACAACTGTCAGAACCCGAACAGACGGAGGACCCAGACGGGAATGTGGCAGTTTTGCGCGGGAACACAAACGCCAGAGGCAGACGAGAAGGAACCGGGCAGGACAGACGGGATCGATACACGAGCAGATACCGGACAGGATGGGATCGATACCGGATACAACAGCAAGATACCGGACAGGACAGCCGACATCTATACCGTATACTGGAGACCGGAGCAAGATACCGGACAGGACGAGACAGGCAGGATCGATTCCGGATACTGGAGACTGGAGCAAGATACTAGACAGGACGGGAATGATTCTGGATACTAGAGCAAGATACCGGACAGGACGAGATCGGCGGGATCGATACCGGATACGAGAGGCTGGAGCAAGATACCGGACAGGACGGGACCGATACTGGATACTGGAGCAAGATACCGGACAGGACGAGACAGAGGAATCAATACGGGATACTGGAGACTGGAGCAAGATACTGGACAGCACGGGACCGATACCAAATACCGGAGCAAGATATCGGACAGGACGAGACAGGTGGGATCGATACCGGGTACTGGAGCAAGATACCAAACAGGGCAAGACGGACAGGGTCAATACCGGATACTGGGGAATGGAGCAAGATACTGGACAGAGTCAAAATACAAGTCTTGCAAGTGCAGAGGTTTGTTGACAGACTGACAAGGAGTAAATGAGAGCAAATAGGAGGGAAGCCAATTAGGCAACGAGCAGCGGATGGCGCCAAACAGGCAGGCCCAAGTGAGGGCAATGGGCAACCGTGACAACAACTGATTGAAAACAAAAGTAAAGAAAGGCAAACTAAAAATGCAGCAACACAAAGAAAATACAAATACTGAAGAGGAATCAAAATTAAAACTAAAATATAATCTATTGCAAAAATATTTTAAAAATAGTAGAAAAAATAAAGTGTCATTTGGCTGTCATTTCCGGGCTTAGACGCTCTGCTCTAAAGAAGAAGCCCTTTGGGCTCTATTGCCACAGTGACAACAGATTAACAGGTTTGTGTTCAGGAACAGTAACATGGTTACCGTTTTGGATGCAGCGTTTTGCTCAATGTTGACTGATCATTTTTTCATGTGTTAATGTAAATTTGTAGTGTTGCCACAGTAGTGGATCACTGTGACAGTCCACACTGTGCTGCACTTCTTGTGTTTTTCTACAATTTTCAGGTTCTGGTAGGAGTGGGCGGATCGATCTAGCTAGCTTTTCACCCTCCCATTGCCCTCTCTCCTGCCTGGTAGCTAGGATGCTGTAGGCCAGCCAGTGGCCAGGTAGGAGGAAGGGGCTAAAATTGTGCCTGTCAGTCACTCACTCAGAGATTAGCAATTAATGTTGGCAGGGAAGTGTCACTTTGAGGAAATTGGTGGAGAAGTATCGATTCTAGACAATCGTATTGATCCGATCCAAATACCGTATTTTCCGCACTATAAGGCGCACCTAAAAGCCTTTATTTTTTTCAAAAGCTGACCATGCGCCTTATAATACAGTGCGCCTTATATATGGATCAATATTAAGTCGCAAAGTCTTGCAACTAAGGCAAGCAGCCCGACTAGATTTTCCCCCGAAGGCAAAGTCGTCCGCGGTGTATGCTGGGATTTATATACGGGCTTTTCATTTCCTAACCAATGTGTCAATCATCATTTGAATCAGTCACTATTGGCTAAAGTTATTCGGAGGTAAAGGGGGGCGGATCCTTTTTATCATTTACAGGCTCGCATAGGCTAAAGGGGCGAAACAAAGCCTGCAATTGGCCGAAAAAGATGAATGTGAATCACACGTTGGGTTGCACTACGACATAGAGAAAACATTTTTTACTATTCTGTATTTGTAAATATTTTACTCTCCTGGATTTACTACACTCACGGTTGTAAGAAGACCATGGTTACGTATCATTATTGAACGTGATGGCTGCAAGAGAACTTAGGTGAGCTGTGCGGCTTTATATTTTCCCGGTCTTGTTTTAGAACGATCTTGATGTTTCTGTGATGATTCTGTTTTTAAACTAAATTAAATTCAGTGTTTATTGTCATATGCACAGTAAAGAACCCTGTTTCCCTGCACAATAAAATTCTTACTCTGCTGTCCACACAGTTGCCAGCACAAAAAAAAAGGAAACTTAGAAATGTTTGGCATTTCTTGAATCCCAAGACTTTAACCTTCTGAATGATATTTGGAACGATGCATTTGAGTGATTGGTGACATCGTACAGCCACTGTTTCCGTACATGTCTGAGGCACGTATTTGCTTCTTTGCAAGCTTTGGGAATGTTAAGGGGGTAATACGTTTGACTGAACTATCTGACTGTTTTGTCGACGTTCCCATTGTAGCGCCTTATAATCCGGTGCGCCTTATGTATGGAAAATATAGGACCAAAAACTATTTTTTGGGGGTGCGCCCTATATCCCGGTGCGCCTTATAGTGCGGAAAATACGGTACTTGTTTAATATCGATAATATCAATGTTTGTATCGATCCACCCACACCTATTATTTACACCCATGAAGGTATTGTTGGCAGCCTGACAATGGGTGTTCTCTCGTGTTTAGATCTAAGTACGCATCACTGCAGAATGCAGGTGTACGCTGTCGCATCCTGCACAATCAAAGAGGACTATTACGTGGTTTCTACACAAAGAGCGACAATGCCCCGGGGACAATCAGTGAGTTTCTGTTTTGTTTATTGTCAGAACAAAGACACACACCACCGAATCCCTTTTGCCTGGGGAGGCTTGACAAATATGGGACTCACTTTCACCTTGAATGTGCTTTCAAAGAATACACATTCAAGGTGAAAGTAAAATCTCACAAGTAAAAACGTCCTTTTTTTATAAACAAGTTGTCAGTGAGGTGATTAACAGTTTAAAATAAAAACCTTAAAAAAACATTTAAACATCACTACTTTTAGGATGAAAGAAGTTGAATGTTCATTATTACAGTATTCCCTTGCCATTTCGTGGTTTGACTTTCGTGTCCGCTTTGCGTCGTAGATTTGATGATTATTTTTTTGCGCCAAATGTATAATTGCACAAACCCTTATGATACCAAACTGTATTACGATACCAAATTGTATGTAACATCCTACATGCCGACATTTCTTGTTAAATATTGTGTAAATTATAACTATAACCTTATCCTCCTTGTTTTATAACCTTATCTTCTCTGTTCCTTTATCTTCTTGGTTTTTTACCTCACTGTGAATGTGTGAAACTGGAGTGTCATGCCCAATTTTGTTGTCACAATATGTTAACCCATTTTTTAACAATGACAATAAAGGTATATTCTATTCTATTCTATTCTCCATTAATTGGTTCAACGGATAAATGCCTACTTTGCATAATTACGGCGGCACTCCTATTCAAGCTCAGTGCTATCACTCACCCCTTGTCAGTCAACGAACCTCTGCACCCGCAAGCCGTGTGTTTTTGTCCGGTATCCTGCTTGTGTATCCTGTCCGGTTTCGATCCGGTCTTGTCCGACCCCAGTCTCCCGTATTGGGTATCGATCCCATCTGTCTCGTCCTGTCTGATATCTGACTCCAGTCTCGAGTATCGGGTATCGATCCCATCTATCTCGTCCTGTTTGATATCTGACTCCGGTCTCCAGTGTCTGGTTTTGATCCCATCTGTATCGTCCTGTCTGATATCTGACTCCAGTCTCCAGTATCCGGCATTGATCCCGTCTGTCTTGTCCTGTCTGATAGCTGACTCCTGTCTCCAGTATCGATCATGTCTGTCCCGTCCTGTCCGGTATCAATCTCGTCTGTCCGGTATCTGCTCGTGTTTGTGGTATTGATCCTGTCTGTCCCGTCCTGTCCGGTATTGACCCCGTCTGTCCAGTATCTGTCCATGTATCTGGTATCGATCTTGTCCGTCCCGTCCTGTCCGGTATCGACCCCGTCTGTCCAGTATCTGCTTGTGTATTTGGGATCGATCTTGTCAGTCTCTGGCTTCGTGTTTTTCCACGCCGGACTTACTGTCTTACTTCTTCCGCCCAGCGGTTGCTGAATCACTGGCTTTTGTGTTCACGCGCATGACTGCCCCATTCCCGTAAAATAAAGTTTGTGTGAAAACGTTACGCATCTGGGTCCATCTCCTGTTCTGGTTCTGACAGTGCTTGTTTTCTCCTCGCCTACAAAGTTGCTGCCTACAAGTTGTGCTTGTACAGATGCTCCCCTACTTACGACAATTCGACTTACGAAAAACGGTAGATACGAATTACGATACGAATGCGATTTTTTTGGGCATGTCGAAAAATATCCAGACATTGCTATAAGTTAGAATTTGTATTGTATGCACCTTTTTCAGAGTACAGGACATTACTTTCATGCTTCTTTCCTCTGCTACTGGTGTGTGGCGCTGTGAGAGGTCACCCAGCATCCACCCCGAAGAAGAAATCCACTTCCTCTTCCTAGTTCGTGTTTAACATTCTATACTGTATCTCCAGCGCGCTACTAACTTTGACATTTTTATTGTTTAATATCTCGTGCATTCATTCGATATGGCTGGTGTAAAGTGTAAAGATGAAATGAAAGTGGAATAAGAAAGCTTTATGCGGTTGAGAAAATGGTTGGATCTCTTTTTTCGTCCACTCTCTACCATGGAGGAGGAAGTCGCCGAACTGTTGAAGATCATCTTCCAAAAGTAAGTTAAACTTAACTTTATTTATCTCTATAGAGTTTCTAGTAAAATACAAAACGGGTTACTTAGACATGCCTTAAACATACTTATATAAACCTTAAACATAAAAAATCTAGCACTAAAAGCAACTTACAAACAAATTCAACTGACCAACGATCGTTCATGGGTCGGGCAGCGTCTGTATGTGGTTTGCCAGAAGCATGGATTTACACTTAATATGGAAGGATAAAACTGTGGCATCCAGTATATATGGATGGATACAACAGTGGCATTTAATAAAATTTAAAAAAAAATGTCCCAGAGGAATCGACCAACTCATATAAGGCTTTTTTAGAGAGTGAGCCAGGATTTGCGTGTAACATTCTTTTCTCGACTAATCATCAAAATATCACAGGTGGTGAGGGGAAACTGCGTATGTGCTATGGTGGAAAATCACTTAACTTGATCTGTTATTGAAAGGATTAACTACAAAAATTAAAGGGGTACTATATCCATTATATTATTATCCTGACACTCAAACTAACAGATAAGTAGAGCCTATCCCCGCTGACTTTGGGTAAGAGATCTCCCCTCTGGACTGGACGCTAGCCAATTGTGTAAACGGATCTCATGAATCAGCAGCACATTGTTATTCTGCCTAGGCAATGCTACACAAGTCACCTTCTCTGGGTGCATTGTTTCACTATGCTGGAATAGTACAAAGAGAAGTTGAATATCAAGATTAGAACATGTGAAAACAGGAAAAAAATAAACAAAGCTAATTGCGAATGAATGAATACTAAGTAGACAAGAAATGAATAATAAGGCACACATAAGAGTATTCCATTATCTTCCGAATATCCTGCTTTCTATAGTGCAGTGCACCCTATGTCTGTTTTTGTTGTTCAAAGGCAGGCGTAGTAGAGCAGTGATCTGCAACCAAAGGGTTGTGGAGCAGTAGCAGGATGTGGGTCGTTTGGTACCGGGCCGCTCATAAAGACAAAAAAATTACACATCTTTATACTTATACCACATTTTTTGTGAATACACGCATCTGGTATGCATTATATTTACGGTAATATATTACTATAATTGAGCAATGATTTATCGGTTGACAAATATCTCTGACCTCATTAGCTCAGCATTGGATGCAACTGGTATTGAACCCGGATAGCGGCGGTGAGAGCACCGATTCTAAGCATTAGGCCACCAGGATTGTGAATCACTAAGGAAAAGGCATTCAATTTTATCTCAACATCACACAATTTTAATGACTCTCATGTTGCACAATGTTGTAATGGAGCATTATGGGAAAGACTTTAGCCAAAACAACCGTGTACAATGTGGTACTGTGAGTAAAAACAGTGTGATGATGAGGTACAATCTAATACCATTTCTTATGTCATCTAGATCCTTAGTGGTCTAGTGTTTGCTCAGTGGATTTGAGCTTGTATTGGTATCAATAACATTATCATTTTCATTATTGTTACTATTACTAATGGTTTTATTGATTTCGGGCCGAGAGAATATACAGACGCTGCCCTACTTACGAACGTTCCGGACAATCGTTCGTGAATTGAATTTGTTCGTAAGTTGCTTCAGTGCTGTATTTTGTATAAATAGTATGTTTAAGGCTTGTATAAGTGACCTCTATTGTTTTGTAATTAAAAAAAAGACATTTCATAAAATAATATTTCTCCATAGAGATAAATAAAGTTAAGTTTAACTTACTTTTGGAAGATGAGCTTCAACAGTTAGGCGACTTTCTCCTCAGCGGTAGAGAGTGGACGAAAAAAAAGCGATCCAACTATTTTCTCAACCGCATCAAGCTTTCTCATTCCACTTTCATTTCAAATGAGTTTATTTATCGCGGTCTTCTTTACACTTTACACCAAACATATTGAATGGATGCACGATATATTAAACAATAAATGTCTAAGTTCCTAGCGCGCTGGAGATACAGCATAGAATGTTAACACGGGAACTAGTAAGAGGAAGCTGATTCTTCTTTGGGGTGGATGCTGGGTGACCTCTCACAGCGCCACACGCCGGTAGCGGCGGAAATAAGCACTACAGTACTGTCCTGTACTAAGAAAAAGGTGCGCACAATACAAAATCTAACTTACAGCAATGTCCGGATATTTTTCGACATCCGGAAAAAAATGTTTGGATCTGCTGTTTTCCATAAGACGAATGGCTGTAAGTAGGAGAGCATCTGTATTCTGGAATTAAAATGATCTATGGTTCAAAACAGGTTGCTTAACGCTGGAGTAAAGGACACCATGAACACGTAAAGGGCATGGGTGTGTGTATTATGCATAACATCGTGGTCCATTCCAGCCATCACCATTGCTGTTGAGTGGTGCTTCTATGCATGGCCAGCTCAACCCCCAAACACTCCATACGTCAGCATCGCCAATAATGATTGGTATATTGCTTAGGGCTGCTGGTGCCGCATTCCTTAGCGCTGGTGTTGCAATTCGGACAGTACTTTTATACTGCATCTTTCACATCAGCATGCTGTTTTCTCTTAGCCTGCAATGCTTCTGACCTACATATCCGCGGAAAATGACACGCTGAGGTCACAAAAATACACTACTTCACCAATATCTTGAATGGTCACGTGATCCTAAACACGTGATGAAGACAACTTGAAGTATCTTTGATAACGGCGCCTGGTTTACAGGGGACAGCACCATCCTACAATGGCTCAGATCGCTCACAACATCTCACTATGTCATGTCCGGCTCGATTGTCATGGCGCCCAGCTGGCCCCGCCCCTTGACACCGGCTGACCTGCATTTCCTGGGTACTCTGTATGGTTACTTAAACGCGCCTTTTGGAACTGCCCTTTGCCAGATCGTTGTTTACCCTTGTTGAAAACCTGTTCATGCCTGTTTGATACCTGTTTATTCTTGTTGTGCTTGTTGGACTTTGTTGCACTTCGGTGTAACATTCTGAGAGATTCCTGCAAGTTCTGTTTAATCCCGTTAAATGCCTAGTCTGTAGTTTTGCCTGCATTCGAGCCTGCTTTGTTTTGTTTTTGGTCTGTTTATGTGTTGGACAACTTTTCTTTCACAATTAAAGAGACAGATGGTCTACGCAAATGAGTTCCAACTTCCTGCTTCCCGACCCGCTTTGTGACACACTAATAGTGAGGAAAGAAAACAATAATGAAAAGGACAAGACACAACATTGCGAAAACCTTTGTTCTTGCAAATAATGTTAATAAATGTGTCAAGATCTTTTCAAGCACTTCCTTTTTGCAGAGTTAATCTATGCAACTCATGGTGCAGTCATATCAAGTAAGAGTCTCATCTGTTAGCGTGACAAATGGACAGCTGTGCACAGTAAAAGGCCAAACTCAAATGTGGAAATGTAACGGATGTTCAACGGATGTTCAAGTTTTGTGAGACCGAGATACTTCCGCCAGACCCGTAACGTCACCTAAGAACCTTTTTAAAGGAGACACTTCCTCTAAGATACAAGGAAGTATTGCACTGTATATACTAAACAAGTCAGTCCGGCAGTCACTGAGCCATTTCCTGTGCAGGAAATTAATAACCATGGAAAAAAAAAAAACCTGCAATCCATTGAAATGTTTAGAGCAACATGTTGCCAGAATATTTGTATGCGTGCAAGAGTGTTTTGGTGCAAGCTTGTTGTTTACAGCAGGACAGTCCAGCTGTGGCCACAGTGCCTGCTGGGCCGGATGTGCTCCACATGACTCCGGCGTTAATCCCATATTTGACATGTCATCAAACAAAGGAGACACTCACTAAATCCATTTGGATCAAGAGTCATTCGAAGTAGACGGAACACAAACAAATGTTTGTTAAACATTTTACCCCTAATAGTGTTTGTCTACTCAAGACACGATTTTACTTGTGGCCCAAATTGGGACAAGGTTGTGCAGGGGCAGTGTTCTCGTTTGCCCGTGTCCCGGCATCCTAGACGCGTTATTTTTGCCGGGGACGCATCGTGTCAAATCATTGTGCGTCCCCGGGACGCAAATTTTTTGACACGAAATTGTCATTATCATTTTTTAACAAAGATTTACCGCACACCAAACTTTTCGTGACGCAGATCCGCCATTGTTGTTTTGGTCTCGCGGTTCGAGTTTTCGTCTGCACGCCGATCTCGAGTTCGAGTTGTGTAGTGAAAGTCCGTCTCTTTTTAGAGAACCGGCTTTTTCAGCTCAACTCATTAAAGAGAGCCAGCTCTCAAACGGCTCACTTGCTTTGATGCATTATATTACGAATAATTATGTTGTATAAAGAAGTTAAGAAAAAAAGGAAGTATAAAAGGAGAAAATGAAAAAAGACAGGTTTGTGGTGATCCCTTTTAATCAGTATATTACCAACAATAATTTAATGCAGAAAATGAATTAATAATTTGAATAAGAAAATTATATTTGCATGGATTTTTTTCCTTCTACAGTGAACGTCCAAGCGACTTCATTTTTGAACTTTTTTTCATAATCATTCATGTCGAGCAACTCAGTGTCTCACAACAAAATGGTCATTAACAATATATATGATATAAGGAAACACATGTACAATATAACATGTTAAACTACATAAATAAACATGTTTGAAAAAAAAATGATTTTTTTGCATTTTGTAAGGGAAAATATGACAGTTTGTAAGGGCATGGAGCACACTAAATTTTGGGGACCCATAGATCTCTGTTGGGACCCATAGAATTTTGAGCATGCGAGTCCTCGGGACCCATCACTTTTCAGAGGTAAAATGAACACTGCAGGGGTCCTCAATGTTACATGTTTTAATGAGTTTGGGAGCTATGAGGAGATTACAGCAATTTCACAACTCCAGCAATCCCTTGCTGAATCGCAGTTTATTTATCGCGGTTTTGCTACTTCCCAGATTTTTTTCATGTATTGAGTTCTGCATTCTGATTGGCTAAATAGCCAGCCTTTTCTGCTTGTCTGCCTGCGCATCATTGACGTTGCGGTCTGTGTTGTAGACATACGTTAAACAGCGTGACAAACCACATTATGACAAGTTTCTTTACAAGCCATTATGTCAACAAAACGCTCTACATGGACTGAAAAGCTGAAAAACAGCTAAAGGTAGATGAAAATGCTTTGTATCACCAAAAAAGTTGGACTTCTCCACCCGCTAAACTTGCTCTTGAGTCACATGCTTTGGCGCGCCTACAGTATGTCACAAAAGTGAGTACAGTAAACCCCTCACATTTCTGCAGAGATTATAGTGTTTAGAAGATCAACACTGAAGAAACATCACTTTGACACAATGAAAGGTAGTCTGTGTAAAGCTACTGTAGCCGTCAATAACTAAACCCCTTTGAATCAAAAGTGAGTATACCCTAAAATGAAAGTTCCTGAAGTGTATGGTCTGAGTACTTCCAGACTCCACACCTCTTAATCTCTGTGGCAATGGTGTCAGCACCATTGTCCCTATCTTTTTAGATAGAATTTGTGAGTGCATCCTGATTTTTTTAAAACACTGGAGGATCTTGAACACTGTACTGCAGCTCAACTACAGGGTGTTGGCAATCATTTTGTAGCTCTGAACCGCCTTATGTAGTGCCATGATTACTTTTTTTAAGGTCTCCAGAGAGTTCCTTGCCATGGTGTGCCATATTGGGAGTTTCAGTGACCAGAATGAGTGTAATTCAAATTGAACACACCTGCTCCCTAATTATACCTGAGACCTATTAAGAGTAACAAGTCACGTGATATTTTGGAGAGAAAATGACAACTAGTGCTTTGTTTGGACATAGGTGTGTAGTGCCTTTGGGGTGTACACACTTTTCTTGCCAGAGGAGGAGTTAATGATGGCTATATTTTGATTTTTTTTTACCCTGCCAGATATGCTTTTCACAGACTTCTTCTTGTGTCAAAGTGATATTTCATCAGTTCTATTAAACATTATAATGAAATCTCTGCGGAAATATGAGGTGTGTACTCACTTTTGTGACATACTGTATTTCCTGTTAATAAAAAATATAAACAGTATTAGGATTTGATCTACTCTAGTACATGCTTCTAAACATTATTATTTACCACTGACCCTTTCCCTACTATGCTATCCTTGAGAATTATTCAGTACAGAGTAGCAAATCTCACAAAAGGCTTTTAGTGGCTTATGCTTGTTTTATAATTGTGTTTAAAGCTTGCATGCAACTCTGCCCGCCTATAAATAGTTGTCGCCGTGTGCTCCCAGGCGGGGATGAGTGAGTGATAATCAAAAAATACAAGCGGCAGCCCAGCAGAGACCTGCTGTGTGTCTCTTCACGCTCACCTTCCATCTGCTTCCCTCTTGCTCATAAAGCGAGTTTTCATTTTTAATGACGCCGGCACATTTCTTCACGATGCTCTCTGTTTCGACTAGACCAAACTCACACGGATCTCATACACAGCAGCTAAAATACTCGGCCGACCTACACTCCACCTCTCAGACTTAAATAACAGGTCCATCATCCGACTGACAAACACAAAAGTCCAGACTATCACTCAAATACTACACTAATTCTCCTCAGGGCACAGATACAGAACAATAACATTAAGGAGGGCCTGATTAGGGAAAAGCCTGATCCCCTCTGCCAATACGTTTCCAAACAACAGGCCCAGCTGATTCATCGAATCAGTCTGCCCTCATTGTCCCGCTGTCATGTATGTGTGTCTTTCTGCTATTTTTTCGTGATATGTAACGTCATGTATGCAGGGTTGGGTAGGGTTACTTTAACTGCTTTACTTTCAATTACTTTTGGATTACTCCAATACCAAATATGCTAATAAAAGACAAAAGAAACCAAATATGAATAAAATGACTAAATTTTATGCAGGCTTGGGGAGTAACGGAATACATGGAACGGCAAAAATGATGTTGGCAAGCTGTTTGGATTGATTTTCATTTTGTTTCTGTCGCATTTTATGTTAATTTTGCCGGAGATCAAAGAGATCAAAGCCAGGAGAGAAAGCTTACCACGTGTTGTGAGTCATCATTTTATTCATATTTAGTTTCTTTTGTCTTTTATTAGCATATTTGGTATTGGAGTAATCCAAAAGTAATTGAAAGTAATCAAGTTAAAGTAACCTTACCCAACCCTGCATGTACGTTGTTTTCCCGGGTACAGTCGGTGGATGTAAATTTTCCAAAGGGGACCGAAATTAAATCTTATCGGATCTCATTGAGACACTTAAGGTCTGCAGGGAGCTGATCTATCATATTCTCAACGTCAAATGTAATTAATCTTTTACAGGTTCACTAATGGATGCCGGTCCCTTTACTTTTCGACACAACAGTGTAGCGGCTAACGCGAATGAATGCCTGCCCAAGGACAATTCTGAATTAATTTTCAGATGCTGGACGCTTCGGATGTTTGCGCCTTCATTGAAGCACTCTGGTCTGCACACTAAGAGATGCTAAGAGAAGATAGACTGAACTAATTACCAACTCCCAGGCCTACAAATTTAATTTTAAATTAGAAAGGGAACACCTCCCACCGGCGGCAGGTGTCATAACTATTGCTGGGACCAATGCGTTACAAAGTCACCTGTTCCTGGAACGCAATTACTTTCCCGGTATCGAGTACTCATAACACATTATTAGGAAATGTTAGTAACTCTACTGTTGTTACTGTGTGATGCCTTACAGCATTATTTAAGCTACTTATTTTATGCAGATCCTGCATTGCAGAGACTTCTCATCCTGGAAGTCAAGTCACATTTGTTTGTATAGCCCTTAATTACAAAATGTCTCAAAGGACTGCACAGGTTACAATGACACCATCCCCTGATCTTAAACCAAAATGCGGGCAGCGAAAAACTCAAAAACCTCAGCATGAGTAAAATATGAAACCTTGAGAAGGGGGCTCACAAGTGTTAATCCCCCTTCCAGGATGACCAGAGTACTGCAGTGTGCGGTGCAGGACCACCAGGTTCTGCAACAGCTTTGCCCCCCTGGCCATTAGACTGTTAAATGGTCAATCACACACATAGCAAGCCTACCCAGCTGCTAATCTGTACATCTGTTTGTTTGGTTTTTTTGTCATTGCACTGCTGGCAGTTCCCTTGTACCTAGCCACTCCTTTGCACATCTGTTCTCCTCTGCACTACCGTACTCCATTGTTATTGTTATTGTATAGTGACTTGTTTATCTGACTGCCCATTTTGCACATCTGTTCAACTGCTCCTCTTGCACTCTTTGCACTACTGTATAGTACTCATAGCTATAATTATTTAGTATATTATTTAGTATTTCAATACTCCAACTCAATACTACATATTTATATCTGTACATTCAAGGAAACTGCGGTTCAGATGTATCGACATTTTGTTCTGTATACATGTGTACAAGAATGACAATAAAGTATATCTGAATCTGAATCCAAGATTCAGCATTGAGTAACAATACACAAAACAAAGTGAACATGAATTAAAAAAAAAAACATAAGTAATATGTAAAAATTTGTCCAGAGATTACATGACAGCAACGATATCTCAAGCCTGTAAAATTCTCCTGCATCACTCACATTGTCACATACAACCACCGATCCACCAGTTACCTGCGTTGTGGGCTGCGATTGTCTACGTTTAACGACAAATTACAACCGAAACTGTTATGGCGGGGCTGGGTTAAGTACAAAGTACAAGCACACTGAAATTCACCTCATAGAGATATACTCACTACCGTATATTCCCGCATATAAGTCGGCTTTACAAGTACAAAATACTGAATTCAGGGTGTCGGTGTCATGATAGCCAAAATGAAGACACCTGGGGCAATCGTTTGGCACGCATGAGCGCGCACTCTGATTGGCTGGCATTCTCCTCTTAAGCTGTCAGCGCCCAGAGGAGAGTGTCAGACCGTACTTGTGTCTCTCTGTGTGTTTTGCCAGATTCCAGTACCAAAGACCTCTCCTGTTTGATTCCTGCCTGCCTTCTGTTTCGACCTGTTTCTGTCCCACGTTTACGACCTGTTATCCTGCCCTGGCCATCGACCTGCCCGCGAAGCCTTATTGATTCTGCCCACCTGTCACGGAACTGCCATTCCGTCCAACGCTGCTAGCAACCGACAACCATCGGCTTCCAAAGCAAGCTCTGTCAGCTCAATCCAATAAAGATTCCTTTAAAACGAACGCAATTGGGTCCGAGATTCCATTCTGGTTCCTGACAGCTGGGCTTATTGAATTGTCTTTATTATTGTGTGCAACTAGATTAAAAATGGCACTCCAGGGTTAACATGTAATCAAGACTTTAAAGAGAAAGTAAAGATAAAAGACTGCCAGGATAAATAGGCAAAAAGAGACTGGCTTAAGTTAGAATAGTAGTGCAATGAGAGAATAGGGCATTCAAAAAGTAGTGGAACCAAAGTTTTGCATTAACATTTAGCAACAACAAAAAAACATCCTAAATAAGTTGCTTATACAGACCCTCCCCTACTTATTACCATTCGAGTTACGAAAAACGGTAGATACGAATATTCTTTTCGGGATATCGAAAAATACTTATATTTTGTATTGTGAGCACCTTTTTCCGAGGACAGGACAGTACTGTAGTGCTTCTTTCGGCCACTACTGGCTTGTGGCGCTGTGAGAGGTCACCCAGCACTTATGAACGAGATACGTCCCAGGCGATCGTTAGTGAGTTGAATTTGTTCATAAGTTGCTTCGGTGCTATATTTTGTATGGAATGTATGTTTAAGGTTTATATAAGTATGTTTAAGGCTTGTATGAGTAACCTGTATTGTGTTGTACTAAAAAATAAACGTTTAATAAAATATGATGCTCTGTAAAGATAAAGTGAAGTTTAACTTACTCTTAGAAGATGGGCTTCAAGAGTTAGGCCTCTTCCTCCGCTGTGGTAAAAAGTGACCGATAAAAAAAGGGATCCAACCATTTTCTCAACCGCATCAAGCTTCCTTATTCCACTTTAATTTCAAATGAAACGGATCGCCTCTTCTTTACACTTTACACCAACCATATGAAATGGATGCACGAGATATTAAACCATGAAAATGTCACGATACAGTACAATATGTTTACACCCGAACTGGGACCGTGACAAGAAGAGGAAGCTGGTGGATGCTGGGTGAGCTCTCACAGCGCTTCATGCCTGTAGTGGCGGAGAGAAGCACTACAGTACTGTCTTGTATTGGCAAAAAGGTGCACAATACAAATTCTAACTTACAGCAATGTCCAAATATTTTTCGACATCCTGAAAACAATGTTCGGATGTACCGTTGTTCGTAACTTAAAAGTTCGTAAGTAGGGGAGCTATAATGACAATAAAACCCTTCATCCATTTTATTTGTTAATCTACAGTTGTTATTTTGTTACAGCTGTATACTCTCAGTTGGTAATGGCGTCATATTGAGGTAAGTTCGCCCCTTGGGGGGTTTATGAAGGTGTGTCGCTACTTTTGCGGATTTTCACTTTTCGTGGGTGGTTCCGTCTCCATTCACAGTGAAAACCGAGGGGTCTCTGTAAAACTAGCTAGTGTGTTGGGGGCAGGTAAACGGGAAGTGTTGCAGTTCCTCCCTCCCATTTGAGCCAGACACTGGACAAGCTTTTGTACTCCCAGAGTAGTTTGCCTGGGATTACATGGCTCCTGCCTGCAATCCTCTTTATATAACATGGCACGGCAAGACTCTGTAGACACACACATACATCAACGCACGAGCTTTCTGGCCATTTCACTGGCAAAGCAGCACACACAGTATTTACATTACACAACCACACATTTAGCAGAAATTTGTTTAAATTGCTACTGACACCTAATACCGAGATCTAAAATCTAGAAACGTGGTTTGGCTCACACAGATATTTAATGTAGTGATGATCAGGGTAAATCATTTTCATGGCCAAATTCAAGTCATTTGTGAGGACTTTCAAAGCCAAATTACTGAATTCTCCAGTACCTTTAAAAGAAAGAAATGTATTTTGAATTATATATTTAGGAAAACCACAAATATATCAATGATTTACATATGCGAGTTTAATTATTGTATGTGCATGTCACGTCCTGAACAAAGGGTAGACCCAATCGCGTAACGTTTCTCACAAGTTAGTTGAGATAGAGAGAGGAAGGGCAGCGCCCGCGAATCGGTGCTCACTAGACGCGGGAAGCAAGTCGCTCTCGCAATCGGATCGTGATCCGAATAAGTGGATCTTTCGAAGCGGGAGATGGCGGTGTCAGGGACGGAAAAGCAGGTTGATACCTGGGATAGGAGACCAAAACGTGGTTGGGATCAAAAAACGGGTCGTAGCTGGAGACAAACGGGGAGATCAGGAATGGACAGGTGGAAAAACGGGAGCAAAAACAGGACAGGCGGGAGTCAGGGTAAAAAATGCTTGCCTTGTATCAACAGAGGTTCGCAGACGGACTGACAACCGGAGAGTGACAGGACTGGGTTAAAAAAGGGACAGGGAGCCGAATGAGCGGGCACAGGTGATTCCAATCAGTAATCAAAACGTGTGATTTTTAAATATTGAGTAAATCACAAAATTTGTTTTTGTGACAAATCTCTCCCTATTTGGGTGCTGGGTAAATTGACAGTAATCTGGAGCTAATTTCAGTTGCAGGAAGTTCTTCCCATTAGAATTTTCAACTGGGAAACGTTGCCTTAAATTTTTGCATGGCCTTTAATAAATATCCATTATTGTCCAAAGTTAAATTGTTGCACTAATGCACATTTCATTGTGCCTTATTCAGGTATAGAATACACCTGTTTCTTCTGGTTCTGTCCTATGAAAACAATGTATTTTTCCATTATCAAACATTTTTAAAAAATGGCAAGGAGCCACAAAACAGCGCAAAAGACCAGAGCAAGTATCAGGCTATTACTTTTCACGTGACAATGCCATACAAAATAATGTCAGCTGCCGTTTACCACAAGAAGAAGAAAGACAATGGCAAAGTAAAGCAACCAGAGTGCAGTGTTGGCGTCATTTTTAAGCGAACTACTTGAGAAACATGTCAACAAATTCAAGCATTTACAAGCAAACAAATAACAAAGATAAATATTTGGCGTTGACATTTTTTACTAAGTCAGCCCATAATAAGAACATAAAGTATGGATGCAGTGCCTGAGCCAAACTGAGTTTGACATGCCTGCCTTATGCTTTATTTATAATTGTGCCTATCTGCTTTCATCTTTCCTTGAGATCTGTTCGGGGGGGCACATTAGGTTCAAAGAAAGGGCTGGAGGGAATGCTGGAGAGTTACGTAATGCTTGTCCAGGCAGGTTTGTTTTTGTCAGTGTAGCGTGAAAATGGTGAAAGTAAGAAACGGCCTGCTTCAAGTGAAGACCAAAAGCCAACCTAAACCCCAAGAAGGATGGAAAAAAGGAGAGCGTGTCTAAAAATGCACGTTTTTGCACGCGCAGAATAAAAAAGCTAAGTAAGGCTGCAAACATGACTTTAAGCCAGGAGATGGCGGCAGAGGGTAACAAAGTTTCAAATTCCGGACAGCATAGACAAACACAGAAGCCTCAAAGAAGGCAGGAGATATGGATTTTATTATCAGAATCAAAGCATTTTGAACATCAATAAAAAGGCTGCTAATTAAGCGTTTAAGGCAGTGGGTCTCAGACTTGCAGCCCGGTGGCCAATTCTGGCCCCCGCCTTAATTTGAAAGTTAAAGGGACAGTGTGTACTATTTCAAAAAAGCTCTAAATTCTGTACAGCTCCTTTAATTCTATCTATCTATCTACCCTGATCATATCCCTCGAGAGGGGTGACCGACAGCAAGACAAACACATACAAAAACAAAGAAGATTAAAAAAGGGAAAAAGTAGCAAAAACACACACGAAATTGTTTTGGGGACCATGGCCAACCGAAATGCCCAAACACCCAAACAAGTTAAGCACCTAGGCTCCCAAGTTGGTCATGCTTTCGTCCCTCCAGATGAAACGGGACACAAGAAAGCGGCCATTTCACTCGGGTCAGGGTGACACAACACTGAGTGACATTATTGCCCGACAGCTTTCACTGGTTTACCCCTGCCGCATCATACAGGTGCCCTGCCCATCCCTTAGAACACGTCCAACATCCCACTATCCTTTCACAACACCTCTCCACTCATTCCTATCACCAACAAGAGCTCTAGCTACCACTATATTTGGACCTCTTTCCTGCAGTGCACTCATAACACCATCCATCCACGTCAATCGCGGCCTTCCTCTTGGTCTCCTTCCATTTACTTGTGCTCTGTAGATCTTCTTCAACATTCGCTCCTCATCCATCCTCTCCATGTGTCCAAACCAACCGAGGACTCTCTTATCCACACTCAGTTCCACTACTATTCCAGTTCTGTCTCTCACAATTTATTTTCTCAATCTATCAAATCTTGTCACTCCTAGCATACTCCTTAGCTCCTTTCAAAGTGTTTTTATTTATTGTCGAAATTCTGTTCTGTGCAGAATCCAGCAGGGTTATTCGATTGTGACTTTCTGGAAGACGATTTTTTTTTTTACATTGAGGCAGTCCTACAGTCGTCACACTTTTTCTGTTACAATACGACCCCAGCCCCTCATCAGAGACAGGCAAAAGTCTCTGGTTTAGGTTATGAAGAAAATTACCTGAGGTGTGCATGCGCATCTTCCTCCTTGGGGGCGTCCAGGTCCTGTGTGGACAGCAGACCAGTTTCTTCAGCGTGCTCCTGCTGCTCAGTCATGACCCTGGCCCTGAAAATCCACATTACATATGAGAACACATTGGCAACCCGTCACTCTGCTCTCAGCCGCACTGTTTGTTCTCTGTCTGCAGGTACTTTTTTCCAGTCGTAAACAGAAGGTTTTTTGAGGCACACGAGTGGACTCTGTCTATAAAATCAACATGGCTGTGATGCAAGAGTTAAGGTCTTTTGGGCACAATCAAATCCTCCTCTCAGGGGAAAACGGTAAGTGTGTGGAGTTCTCAGTACATCCATCCATCCATTATCTGCACCGCTTATCCTCAGTAGGGTCGCTGGGGGTGCTGGAGCCCATCTCAGCTGTCTTCGGGCAGTGGGCAGGGGACACCCTGAACTGGTTGCCAGCCAGTCGCAGGGAACACAGGGACTGACAATTTACTCGCTTATTCAAACCTAGGGACAATCTGGACCAACCAATTAACCTGAAATGCATGTCTTTGGAATGTGGGAGGAAACCGGAGTGCCCGGAGGAAAACCACGCAAACACTGGGAGAACATGCAAACTCCACACAGGAGGTTCTATCTCATGACCTCAGAACTGTGCCGCACACGCTAACCACTGCGCCGCCGTGCTGCCCGTTCACAGTATATCAATGACTTGACAATAAGTCGACAAAAATCGCTGTATGAAATTGCCGACAATACATTTCAAACATTGCCGTAAGATACATTTTTTAATAGAAACAATAATACACACTGTGCCTTGAAATAAATCTGTCACTCTAGCATATTTGAACAGGCCTTTAGGTTCAATGTGTTTTATTGACCACTAGATGTAGCTGTATTGCATCTTGCACCCAAAAACGAGTGCTAAAAAGCCCATTGAAGAATACAGAATATGGAAACTCTAAGTGACCACAAAGTACTATTTTCCTCTCTTTCTTTTTGCCAGCCGTGCGCAAGGTTTTTGGGGTACCCGTAGCAGCAAAATGGAAGACAATTATGTAAGCTCCCTTTAGCTGAATCTCATGTAAAAAAATGCTAATTTCTCCACATACTATTTTTTTTTTAAATTGCACATTTATATGATTTTTAAATCACTATTATTATCTTTTAATTGATCAAGTTTTTTAACCACTAGGAGGCACTAGATATTACACACTGTCCCTTCTGTTAGTAATTCATGAAAATTCAGTTCCTGTTTATCCGAGTGAAATGAGTAAGTTTTGGGGCTAAATACTTAGCCATCTATGCTATTAAGATGTACAGTAATCCCTCGTTGTATAGCAATTTACTTATCGCGCTTTCGCTACTTTGCTAATTTTAACCATGCATTGTGTCTGCATTATGATTGGATAAACAGGAAGATGCTTTCTATAGCCAACAAAGTGGACTTCTCAACACGTGATACTAGCTCTGGAACGACATGCGGGTCTTTTGGGCTCCTTGGCACTTTTTAAAAATGTTTGATAATGCCGCTACCGGCGTGTGGTGGCGCTTTGTGAGGTCACCCAGCATCCACCCCGAAAAAGAAATCAGTTTCCTCTTCCTAGTTCGTGTGTTTACATTCTATACTGTATCTCCAGCACGCTAAGAAATTTGACATTTATATTGTTTAATATCTTGTGCATCCATTCAATATGTTTGGTGTAAAGTGTAAAGAAGAGGCGAGCTGTTTCTTTTGAAATAAAAGTGGAATAAGAAAGCTTGGTGTGGTTGAGAAAATGTTTTTTTTTTTTTCCTGCCACTTTCTACCACTGAGGAGGAAGTCGCTTAACTCTTGAAGCTTATCTTCCAAAAGTAAGTTACCGGTAACTTTAAAGTTATTTATCTATATAGAGCATATTATTTTATAAAAGGTTTATTTTTTTAGTAAAAAAACATACAGGTTAGTTATACAATTCTTAAACATACTTTTATACACCTTAAACATACAAAGTATAGCACTGAAGAGACTTGGGAACAAATTAAACTTATGAACGATCATCTCTTTTGTAAGTAGGGCACGGTCTGTATAATATCAAGAGGCACTGCCAGATGAAATATGTTGACTACAAAAAGCTCACTAGAAAAACACGCTGTGAAAAGGTGAAGCGACTAGAAGCTGTTTTGATGGCAAATAAGGGCTTTTTCACGAAACACTGTGAGAAAATGCAACAAAAGCGCTGACCGCCAAGCATAGGGTGAATTTATTTAAGACTGTCAAGCTAAATAGTCAGCCTTCACACATATTCAGCTTGCCATTATCGATCTTTCTTAAAAGTTTGCACACCCCTGGTATAGTATTGAGACCAGCAGTACCTTCGTGTAAATTTCATGTTCCTGTAATCAACCAGTATCTATGCGTCTTTTGACCCTCATTGTACACAACCGCACTGCGCCATAGCGTCCCGTGGGAGTGTGACGGCTTTTACCACCTGCCTTGAATAATTACAGGCGTTGACGGAAAAAGCCTCATGCATGTACTTTCCAATGGATTATCTCTAATTGGCCAGAAGCTTCACGTCAGTCGCTGCCTTGTTCAAACAACTCGACTTCCTGCACCCGACTGCCTGTGCGCCACCACAAAATGGGTTCCAGGGTTGGGTAGGGTTACTTTAACTGGATTACTTTCAATTACTTATGGATTACTCCAATACCAAATATGCTAATATAAGACAAAAGAAACTAAATATGAATAAAAGGATGACTCACAACACGTGGTAAGCTTTCTCTCCTGGCTTTGATCTCTTTGATCTCCGGCAAAACTAACATAAAATGCGACAGAAACAAAATGAAAATAAATCCAAACAGCTTGCCAACATCATTTTTGCCGTTTTATGTATTCCGTTACTCCCCAAGCCTGCACAAAATTTAGTCATTTTATTCATATTTAGTTTCTTGTCTTTTATTTGCATATTTGGTATTGGAGTAATCCAAAAGTAATTGAAAGTAATCCAGTTAAAGTAACCCTACCCAACCCTGATGGGTTCACAGGTGAAGGGACTGCTGGAAATAGATAAGGCAAGGCAAGTCTATTTGTATAGCACAATTCATACACAAGGCAATTCAAAGTGCTTTACAGAAATGGCAGACAAGTTAAAAACACACAATAAAAGACATTGAAAATTTTAAATGTGGTTTTTAAAATGCATTAAAACCACAGATAAAACATAATAAAATCTCTCATCTCATTAGCTGCACCGCTTATCCTCAGTAGGGTCGCGGGGGTGCTGGAGCCCATCCCAGCAATCATTGGGCAGTGGGAAGGGGACACCCTGAACTGGTTGCCAGCCAATCGCAGGGCACACAGGGACAGACAACTCGCTCGCTTATTCACACCTAGGGACAATTTGGACCGGCCAATCCACCTGAAAATGCATGTCTTTGGAATGTGGGAGGAGCCGGAGAGCCCGGAGGAAACCCACGCAAGCACGGGGAGAACATACAAACTCGGCACAGGAAGTCCGGTAGCTGGATTTGAATTTTTATTACCCGGCAGGCTTTTTAAATGGAAATGGTCAAAGAATGATGACAATATTATATATACTTTAATTGTCAGGACCAGAACGGAAACCGGACCCAATTGCGTAACGTTTACCACAAGTTTTATTGAAAGAAAGAGGAAGGGCTGCGCCCACAATCCGGTGTTCACTGGAGGCGGGAAGCAAGTCGCTCTCGCACTCGGACTGTGATCCGAACACGGAAGTGGCTCTTACGTAGCGAGCGATGGCGGTGTCAGGGACGCAAAAACTGGTCAGTAGCCGGGACTGGGGTCGAAAACGAGTCGTAAGCCAGGACGGGAGAGCAGACGTGGTCGGGATCAAAACAGGTCAAACGGGAACAAAAACGGGACAGGCGGGGAGTCAGGGTCGAAAAAGGCTTGCCTTGTATAAACAGAGGTTCGCAGACGGACTGACCACAGGGAATTGACAGGATGAGGTTTAAGTAGGGACAGGGAGCCAATCAGAGCCCGCGCCAAATGAGCGGGCACAGGACATTAATATATATATATATATATAATGAGTAGATAAAGTGATACTATTAAAAACATGTAATGGGGTTTTTTTGAGCCAGCGTTGTCCCAATTGTTCCTCTGTGTGTCTACTACAAAATACTACTACGCAAATAGTTCAAAAATGGTCCACAATTACGACAAAACTAAACATCAAATTTAGTGCTTAAAAACAGGCACCTAATATATTCTTCTTCTTTCATTCTGAATAGGAAATATACGACAGAAATACTACAAAGATACTATTATTGCAATATTACATTACAGAAATACTACTACAGAAATACTAAAAACATTCTACTACTGTAAGACTACATTACAGAAGTAGTACTACATAAATACTACTACAGAAATATTGCCAAAACACTGCATCAGAAAAACTCCTAAGGTATAAGTACAAAAATACTACAAAAATACTACTATAGTAATACTACAAAAATACGACTACAATAATACAACTTATTGACTAAAAACTAACTATCAAATTTAGTGCTTAAAAACAAGGACCGAATACATTGTTTTTTCGTTCTAATTAGAAAACATACTACAGAAATGCTACAAAAATATGACTTCAGTAATACTACGGTACAGAGATAAAACTAGACAAATACTACTACAAAAAGATAATAAAAACACTACTACAGATATACTAAAAAATATTAAGGAAATTCTACAAAAATACCACTACAGAAATACCACAAAAATACTACAAAACTATAAATGTAATTTGCTGCAGCAACCCTACAAAAATACTACACTATTACTACAAAAATACTACTACGGAAATACGATAAAAACACTACAAAAATACAACTTAGTAATGCTACAAAACTAAATGTAAAATTTTGTCCTTGAAAATAGCAAACTTATACATTAGTTTTCTTTCATTCTGACGAATAAAAACCTAAATACTGACAACAAATATTCTACGACATTAATAAAACAAATGTAATATAAATCAAAATATTACTCCAGCAGTACTACTACAGCTATATTAAAAATACCGCTAAATAAAAACTACAAACATACCACATACTACAATAACACTACAAAACTACAACTACAGTAATAATGGTTGGTTAAATGGTTGGTTGGATCCCTTAACCACGAGGGTTGTAGGGCCACCACTTCCTGTGGTGTGTCTTGGGCAAGTACAGCCTGGTGGCGCCCAGCCCTCTCCAGGCCAAGTCAGTAATACAAACTAAATCCAAAATTTGGTGCTTGAAACAGGAACCTAATATATATTCCATCCATTATCTGCAACGCTTATCCTCAGTAGGGTTGCAGGGGTGCTGGAGCCCATTCCAGCTATCTTCGGGCAGTGGGCAGGGGACACCCTGAACTGGTTGCCAGCCAGTCGCAGGGCACGTAGAGACAGACATCTCACTCACTCATTCACACCTCGGGACAATTCGGACCAGCCAATTAACCTGACAAGCATGTTTTGTGGAAAGAAACCGGAGTGCCCGGAGGAAACCTAAGCAAGCACGGGGAGAACATGCAAACTTCACACAGGAAGATATGATCCTGTGACCTCAGAACTGTGTCGCGGATGCGCTAACCACTCAGCTGCTGTGCTGCCTTCATGAAACTACTCTCATTAACAGCAAATATAAAAAGAAAAATAACATGTAGATGTTGTCACAGTTGCCATGGCGCCCAATTGGCCCCGCCCATGTGGCGCCGGCTGCGGCTCGTTGAGAGATTGGCTTCCCTTCTATTTAAACCCAGTCCTGTCACTCCCTGCCCCACAAGACGTGGTTTTCAACTCGGTCCTGTTCCTGTTGGTACTTCCTGTCCGGTATTGTTCCCATTTATTTTGTCCTGTTTAATTTCGGTTTCCAGTTTTGCTATCGTCTATTTTTGTCCTGTTTGTCATTTTCTCCAGTTTTTGTTCCCGACTAGTTTGTCCTGTTTTTTTTCGATATTCTGATTCAAGCTTCCTGGCTTTCCATGCCAGACCGCTGCTTAACGTGAATGACTCCCCATTTCTCGTAAAATAAAAGGCTTGCGTGAGAATGTCACACGTTTGGGTCCTGATCCGGTTCTTGTTCCTGGCAAATGTCTGCATGTAGCTTCTTTCATACATGAGAAAAATGGGATTAGTCTCCAGGACAGGCCCTTTGGTCATTTGTTTTAACCCAACACGCGCCTCATAAGGTTTACCCACCCGAGCATTAGTTGCGCAAACATTTGCTCAATGACTTCACCGTCTTTTCCCAAACCATGGTCCGTCTTGTCCACTGATGCATTTAAGGACAAACCCACGTCAGAACCAGCAAGTCTGGTTGCTGGTGTGGTGAATAAGCACACTGGAGGGCACTCAGGATGACAAGTGAGGGCTGATGTTTTGCTCAGGCTTACATAAGCGCACACTCGTGCAAACAGAGGGTTGGTCTTTTCCCCAGCCATCAATCAGCCAGCGCATCCATATTTTTCCTTGACATTTTCGATCTGCCTTAATAAAATCTTCTTGGATTATTATCACCTGCCAGTAAAGCGAGGGTGGTGATACTGTTTTATACATAGAGACCCCTCGCTACTTAGCACTTTGGTTATCGCTAGCTCACTCCTTTGCGGATTTTTAACTCAATTCAATTGTCTTTATTGACATTGATATCAATGCCTTGGGCATTGTGTTTCTAATAAACAGGAGACAGCGGGGACAGATTGGGGAGGGCGCTTTGTGTTGGATAGGTGTGCGCAACAGTGATTGGCTGGTGTATGCTGTAAGTCAATCAGCCGGGGGTGGGCATGCGCAGTCAAAACAAAGTGAGAAGGATAGCTTTTAGCGGCTTGTTAAATTTAAAAGAAATTCATGAATTAAATCGGACTCTAAGGAAAGTCGGAAGAGCACGTAAATGCTATCACCAGCAGGTGCTTCGTGGATTGTTATCGCATTCGACAGGCGGAGTCGGAAGGGAAACAAATAGCCTGGCTGCAGTTCCGGCCTATTGCTCGGCTAAGCTAAAAACTCTTGAGCAAACACTGCCGAACCTGACTAGTCACTGACTGATCCATTACCTACAGAATGGATGACCTAGAGCTACATCTTTTGGGAACTGCTACAATCTGGTCAGATGTATTTTAATCATCCAGAGACTCAATTCGTGGACACCGGATTCTAGCGCGCAACTAGCCTGCTGCTCGGTGCCGTTTACCCTCTGGGGGTTTTAATGAAGGTGTGACGCTACTTCACGGATTTTCACTTTTCGCAGGTGGTTCTGGGCCTCATTTACACTAAAACCTGAGGGATCTTTGTATATCCGAGTATTGGTCTGTTTGTATGTCTGTCCACCCAAGGAATGGAGGAATGAGTTTAGATACGAACACCATCTTTATCAGACAGTCAGGTAGGAAACCCTAGATGTGAAAAAGACCAAAAAGGCATGTTTTTTTCCAGAAAGACATTCCACTATCAAAGACCACAAAAACATTAAATGGCAACACCATCTTTCACAGGCAATTAGCTAGGTTACATTTGATGTGAAAAATACCAAAAGAGCTGAACTCAACACTTTTGGTTTCGTTGACTCAGTATTTTTTCCTAGAAAAACATTCCACTCTCTCAGACTTAAACGGCATTAAACACCAACACCTTCTTTTACAGCCAGTCAGGTAGGTTACACTAGATGTGAATAAGTTACATATATTCTCTCATTTCAAGATGTGAAAAACCCTCATGTCCAATTTTTGTAGTCTTCCAAAAAGCAAATTGATGAAGGTTATCTCATCTCATCTCATCTCATTAGCCGTACCGCTTATCCTCAGTAGGGTCGCGGGGGTGCAGGAGCCCATCCCAGCCATCTCCGGGCAGTGGGCAGGGGACACCCTGAACCAGTTGCCAGCCAATTGCAGGGCACACGGGGACAGACAACTCACTCGCTCATTCACACCTAGGGACAATTTGGAACGGCCAATTCACCTGAAATGCATGTTTTTGGAATGTGGGAGGAAACCGGAGTGCCCGGAGGAAACCCACGCAAGCACGGGGAGAACATACAAACTCCGCACAGGAAGTCTGGAGCTGGATTTGAACCCACGCAGGAGGTTCCCATGACATGAACTGTGCCGCACAAGCGCTAACCACTGCGCCGCCGTGCTGCCCTGATGAAGGTTATGTTGAGTTAAATTATTTGTTTTTAATCTGAAAAAGGAAAGATTACAGTGTCAGTGTGTGACCACTATATGTCACTGCATTGTATCTGGTAAAGTAATACAAGTGCCACATGACAAAAGGAAGAAAACAAACTATAAACACCAGAAATGACAAAACTCACAATTTTTCTTCTATTTTTGCCAAGCCTTTGCATGCTTTGTTTTTTTCGGTCACCCATACTGGCAGACAATTTGGTCAGCCCCCTCCAGGTGAGGCTCATGTTAGGCAAAATAAAAGCAAATTTTTCGACAAACGAGTGTTTAAAAAATGCGGGCTTACTACTGTCATAGTTCATGTATTTCTGATTATTATTTACATCAATATTGTCTTTTCAAATAATGTTTTTTCTACTCGGCACTAAATCATAAACATTGTCCTTTAAAAAAAAATCCAAGTGGTATGTAGAATCAGAATGTATCTATGAGTACAGTCAACTTGAAACAATGTCTTGGTTTTGAGAAAAAAAAAGGAAATGTCACAATTGCAGTTGGACCCAAACGCAGGGAAGCCAGAAAAGTGTGAGGTGTGCTCAAAAAGAGGGATGTTATTTACCGTATTTTCCGCACTATAAGGCGCACCGGGTTATAGGGCGCACCCCGAAAAAATAGTTTTTGGTCCTATTTTTGACATATATAAGACGCACCGGATTATAAGGCGCTACAATGGGAACGTGGACAAAACAGTCAGATAGTTCAGTCCAACTTATTACCCCCTTAACATTCCCAAAGCTTGCAAAGACGCAAATACGTGTCGAGAACACGTGCGAATGCGGTGTCCGTAAGATGTCACTCAAATGCATCGTTCCATCATTCGGAAGGTTAAAGTCTTGGGATTCAAGAAATGATAACCATTCCTTCGTATCTATTTTCTTTTTCGCTCGCAACTTTACTGTGCATATGACAATAAACACTTGGAATTGAGTTTAATTTAAAAATAGACACTTTATTCCATCCATTATCTGCACCGCTTATCACAGAAACATCGAGTTCAGTCTGAAACAAGATACAGGGACAATATAAAACCCGGAATAGCTCACCGAAGTCGTTGTGTTCATAATAATGTGCAGGCAATGTCCTCTTATATCCGTGAGGGTAGTAAATCCAGGAGAATACAATATTTACAAATACAGAATAGAAAAAAATGCTTTCTCTATGCCATCGGCCACATGCTATACGCATTCATCTTTTTCGGCCAATTGCAGGCTTTGTTTCGCTGTTTAAGCCAATGGCAGCCTGTACATTATAAAAAGGATCCGCCTCTTGACCTCCGAATAACTTTAGCCAATAGTGATCGATTCAACTGATGATTGACACATCTTTTTCGGCCAATTGCAGGCTTTGTTTGCCGTTTGAGCCAATGGCAGTCTGTAAATGATAAGAAGGATCCGCCTCTTGACCTCCGAATAACTTTAGCCAATAGTGATCGATTCAACTGATGATTGACACATTGGTTAGCCAATGAAACGCCGGTAAATAAATCCCACCATCCACCGCGTACTACTTGGCGTTCGGGGGAAAATCGAGTCGGCGGCTGCAAGTTAGTTGGAAAACTTAATGTTGGTCCATAAATAAGGTGCGTTGTATTATAAGGCGCATGGTCAGCTTTTGAAAAAAATAAAGGCTTTTAGGTGCGCCTTATAGTGCGGAAAATACGGTAGTTAAAAACAGAAGGTACTGCTGTCACAGTCTTGTACCACGGACAGACTCTCAGATCTTTTCTTCCTCATGCCATGAGGCTCTTTAACTCCACCCGGCGGAGTAAAGGCCCACATTAAACCACACTCCCCACATTGCATATTACCGTATTTTTATTGCAGTGTGTATTCTGTGTAGCACTAACTAGATACTCTATATAACACGCTACATTGGGTATCAACACGTCACATTGGCTATTTGTGTATTGTATTCTTTTTGCTTTAGTATTGTTTTGTTCTCCAGCGCAGGGATGCTGCTGGAAGTGTGAATTTCCCTGCGGGGATGAATAAGTATCTATCTATCTATCTACGAAGTAATAACCACACAAGTGGTCACAAAACAACAAAATCTTCAAACAAAACCTGGCATGATAGTGGAAGACAGCAGAGATGACATGGCTATGGCAACCACGATGACAATGGCCATGACCCGACGCGGTGGGCTGTCTGAGCAGTCAATATAATGTTGGGATAATTAGTAAAAAGGGTGGAAAGATTGGGCACATTAGTGTCCAGTTCCACGCCTGGTTGGCGGCCTCTGGGAGAAGGTGGTTTGTCAGATCCCAAAAGGAAATGTATTTTAAAATGTAATTAAGGTGTAAATGAGCTAACTATTTGATACCACGTTCTAGTGTAAGTCCATGCTTCTGGCAAGGAAAGTACGAGCACAACTTGGAAACACATGAGCAGCAATGGGGGTCTCTTTGAGAACAAGAAACAGACTTACCCCTCTTCCCTGGCATTCAACACATAGTAACACATTCGTTACAACTGTTGGTTAAATTTTGCTTCACGAATACAGTAATTCCTTGCTGTATCACTGTTTTGCTACTTCGCGGACCTTCATCGTGAATTGCGATCTGCATTCTTATTGGCTAATTGCCGATATTTTTGGATTGTCTGTCATTGTGTTCTGAGTTGTAGAAATACATAAGACAGCTTGACGAACCTACATTATGTATGCCCAAATCGTTTTTATTTTCAAGTTTCTCTAAAAGTCCTAATTTCAACAAAATGTTCTACATGGATCCACAAAAGCAGCAAAAGGCAGCGAAGATGCTTTCTATCGCCAACAAATTTGGACTTCCACACCCGCTAAACTTGCTCTGGAGCCACAATTTAAGAAATATTTGATAATGGAAAAATATATGGTTTCTGTATGACAGAACCTGAAGCTAACTGCAGTTTTCCATAACATCCAGTGATGACGGCAAAGTATCATGACATGTAAAGTGGATCGGGTTTTAAATCTATACAAATCTGCAATAAAACGGCAAGGTTGATTGACAGTACAAAAGTAATATTAAAAAACACTTTATAGAGTACAATACTTTTACTTCTTAAACAACTTCTGTCATGGTTGCCATGGCGCCCAACTGGCCCCGCCCGTGTGTGTCACGCTTGCCATGGTGCCTAATTGGCCAGCTGTGGCTCGTTGAGAGATTGGAATACTGTCTATATAAAATTCAGCGCTCTTTTGCTTCGGTTGTCAGCCCGTTAAACAAAGTTCTGCCCCACAAGACGTGGGTTCTGACTCGGTCCTGGTTTCCCGTTGATATCTTCAGTACCGTATTGTTCCCGTTTATTGTTCTCCTGTTTAATTTCGGGTTCCAGATTTGTTTCCTTCTGTTTTTGTCCTGTTTGTTAGTTTCTCCAGTTTTTGTTCCCGTCGAGTATCTCCTGTTTATTTTTATTATCCTGATTCGTTATCGATCTCGTCGGTCTCTAGCTTCCCGTCTTTCCACGCCAGACCGCCTTCCTAAGGTGCATGACTCCCTATTTCCCATAATATAAAAGGCTGATGTGAGAACGTCACGCGATTGGGTCCTGTTTCTATTCTAGTTTCTGACAACCTCAGCCTATAAATTGAGTTTGTTGGAAAAAATAAAAATAAAAAAAAAGGTTTCTACTTCGCAGGTTTTGACTATCGCGAGACATTTAGGAACACAGCAAACATGACAAAAACACTACTAAAGTTTTCAAAAGCTGTAAAAATGCGTGGGATAATTAACTAAGGGTGTAACTATGACACAACAGGAAAGATCAGCTGGTAAGAGTTGACGGGTGGGAAGTGACCGGCTTGACTGAAAATTTCTGACAGGTATTGGGTTGTAAAAATCAGAAAAGTCTTATACAGTGGAACCTCGGTTTTCGAATGCCTCAGTTCAACCAAAAATTTTGAGAAATTCTTGCTTCGCTGTTTGGTCAAAAAATCTGGTCCTGACAGCGTGTTCCTTTCGTTGATTTTTTTTCGAATCCCGAAAATAAAAATGACATTAAAAATCCGATTTCTTTCCTGCATTCCTATAATGTTATCAAAGCAATGAAACATACTGTAATTCATTGATGTTATAAAAAAGTTGAAGTTGAGGCAGGATCCTACAACAGAGCAATCATGTAGTCATTTTGATAGCAGGCTAATATAGACACATAAGGCATGTGTTGTATACATTATAAGGCTAGATACCGGACAGGACGAGACCGACGAGATCGGTACTGGACACTGGAGCAAGATACCGGACGGGAGGAGAAAGACGGGATCGATACCGGATACTGGAAACTGGAGCAAGATACCGGACAGGACGAGACCGACGGGATCGATACCAGACACTGGAGCAAGATAGCGGACGGGAGGGGAAAGACGGGATCGATACCGGATACTGGAAGCTGGAGCAAGATACCGGACAGAACGAGACAGGCAGGATCGATATCGGATACTTTATTATAAGGTTTTTATAAGGCTTTTCATTTTTTGCAGTTCCTGACAAATTTAGTTTTTTTTATGATCCAATATGGCTCTTTCAACATTTTGGGTTGCAGACCGCTACCCTAGTGAAGGCTGCATTGTGGAGTTTTCACATTTTCTGTCAAGACCAGGACAGGAAACAGAAGCAGAACCCACTCGCGTAACGTTACTCACAGTTTATTACGTTACTCACAGTTTATTGGGGAGAAGAGGAATGAGCGCACACTCGATCCGGGGATCGTTGGTCGCGGAAGTAGATAGATCGGAACGAGGAAGTGGTCAGAATCAAACAGATCGGGGCGAGAACGAAACAGGAGCAAAACACAGGCAAAAACGGTGATTCACTCAGCTTGGCAAAACAAGAGCAAAAAACACAGGCAAGAACGGGGATTTACAGGCTTGGCAAAACAAGAGCAAAAACACACGCAAAAACGGGGATTCACAGGGCTTGAAGTATCACAACAGAGTTTACCAGGAGTTTCGCAGATGCTCCGACACCAGGCGACATACAAGACAGCATTTAAGTAGTCAGGGAGCAATCTGTCAACGCGTTTCAGCTGGTTGCCATGGGCGGGGCCAATTGGGCGCAGTGGTAACTGTGACAGAACCTGGCGCCACACGGCGGGGACCAATTGGGCACCATGGCAACCGTGACAATTTTCACCAACTTCTGCTATCCCATGCTTAAAAACAAAACTGCCTCTTTTATCAATGTAAAAATCACTGAAGACTTCCTAAAGCGCTTTACAATGTGCTTCACACTTACCCATCCACACACACACACACATACACTGATAGCAGCGTCAGCCATGTAAGGTAACTAGATGCTTATCGGGGGCATTAGGGATTTAGTGTCTTGCCCAAGAACACTTTCTTTCCAAGATGGGGACAAACAGGGGTTGGGGACTATGCGCTAAAATAACAGCCGAATCATTGACACAAACATGCAGACTAGAGTTTCTAGCATTATCGTGTAGACCCTTCTATCTATCGAGAGAGCTAACTGTGGTCATTGTGCTTGCTGTTTATGTTCCACCGGATGCTAACGTTAGCATAGCGCTAAATCTCCTGCCCGCTGCTATCAATAAATAGCAGCTTGCACACCCCGACAGAGTTTTTATCGTCGCCGGCGACTTTAATCTTGCATGTTTAAGGACTGTACTTCCCAAATCCATTCAACACGTGGACTGAGCAATAAGGGAAAAAACACTGGACCGTGTGTACAGTAAGATCAAACATCTAGTTGGATCCGCCCATCTCTGTCTGTCCCTCACCCCCTCATACACCCCCCCCCTCCGGAGGAAACAAAGCCTATACAACAAAGACAGTTAAAACATCTTCTTTGTTCCTTATCCTCACTGTAAAATGTGGACCTGGAGTTGTCCAATTTCGTTGTCACAATATATCCCATGTTGTAACAATGGCAGTAAAGGTATATTCTAATTCTATATAGCACGGAGAAGCTGGGAATCAAACCTGTGACCTCTTGATTCCAAATGCTTTACCCCTTGAGCTACTGCCTAGCAAAGCCTCCCTGACCCAAGAAACTGAGAAGAGTCTGACGACCCGAAATGTAAGAAACAAAAAGTTAAAGTCAGTCGCTAGATGACACGAGCAGAATATCGGGACAACAGTCCGTCTAAGATTCCGGTTTTGTCCAGGTATCCACGTCCTAGATAGACGCCCGAATGCCGTTCTGCACAACCGAACATGTGACGCTAACGTGGGAAGATAGGTTCCCACCTCTCCCTATTGTCTGCAGAGACAAACGCTTTGTGCTGTCACAGGACATCTTTCAATCCGGTTAGCAGGAATCTCGTTAGCGTTGCTGCCAAGCTCGCCCGAAAAGCAGGAACAATCTCTGGATTCTTTCCTGGGCTCTCAGAAACGCTTGTTAACTTATACAATGCTAGATGTTTTTCTCAAAGTGGGGGAGTCGATGCCGACTCATGTTTTGCTTTTTTGACTCGTTTTTGAAGGCCTACAGAAAATTGAGTTCTGTAGATTTATGGGTATAGGACATATCAAAAGAAAACTTGAACCCAGGTCTGTCTTTAGAAAAAAATAGGTTTTCCAGCTTTTACCACTATGTACTCAGTGTTCATTTTACCTCTGAAAAGTGATGGGTCCCGGGGACTTGCATGCTCAAAAATCTGAGACACTGAGTTGCTCGACGTGAATGAGGTTTATTATAAAAAAAAGTTCAAAAATGAAGTCGCTTGGACGTTCACTGTCGAAGGAAAAAATACATGCAAATATAATTAAGTTGAATAATACATTTTCTTATTCAAATTATGAATTCATTTTCTGCATTAAATTATTGTTGGTAATATACTGATTAAAAGGGATCACCACAAACCTGTCTTTTTTCATTTTCTCCTTTCATACTTCCTTTAATTCTTAACTTCTTTATACAACATAATCATTCAAAATATAATGCATCAAAGCCAGTGAGCCGTTTGAGAGCCGGCTCTTTAATGAGTTGAGCCGAAAAAGCCGGTTCTCTAAAAAGAGACGGACTTTCACTACACAACTCGAACTCGAGATCGGCGTGCAGACGAAAACTCGAACCGCGAGACCAAAACAACAATGTCGGATATGCCTGACAAAAAGTTTGGAGTGCGGTAAATCTTTGTTAAAAAATGATAATGACAATTTCGTGTCAAAAAAGTTGCGTCCCGGGGAGACGATGATTTCACACAATGCGTCCCCAGCAAAAATAATGCGTCTAGGACGCAGGCAAACGAGAACACTGTGTACTTGACAACACAACCAGTACAGGGTGTCCCTTGCCCACTGCCCGAAGATAGCTGAGATGGGCTCCAGCACCCCCGCGACCCTACTGAGGATAAGCAGTGCAGATAATGGGTGGATGGATAGTAGACAACAATTGAACATTGCTAGGTTTCTTGAAAATACTTGTTACCAACAAAACTTTTGAGGGAAAACAGGATGCAATTCAAGGAGAACTTTCACTTCCTTGAATTTTAAAAGAATGCTGTCCATAAACACACAAGCATTTTGCTGGCAAAATAACATTTTATTGCAAGGATGCATGAGCGATGCATCAACTTTGCAAGAACTTTCACATGATTTTGGTCACCATAGCAATCGCGTCCCCTCGGGTAACTGCGTTACTGCGGACATGCACGAAACGTCATTCCTCCCTGACCCAACGTTGATGATGGGACTTGGTCATCTTTTTTTGAAAGGTATACGCTCTCTTGGAGAGTTAACTGCCCATTACTATTTGTCCGTATGTTGTGACTTTCAAGACACTGCTTCACTACACATACTCGCCAAACGGCGCCATCTACACACAGTCATTCGCGGGATACGGGAAGCAGCACTAGGAAGTTGGGCTTTCAGAATGTGTGGTCAAAGCTGTGATCAAATGCAGATCTCTGGCCATCTAATAGTGATTTGTCATACTGAAATCATTCTTAGAGGCTTGTTACTTACTGATCAGCAGTGCCGAGCCCTTTTAAATACCGTAAATCCCAGACTATAAGCCGTTACTTTTTTCCCAAACGTTCAACCCTGCGGCTTATTCAGTGATGCGGCCAAATTTATGTAATTTTTCTAACAGCCACCAGCGGCGCTCGAGTACCAAAGGTAAGATTTAGACCGGTGGAATATATGCCCCGAGGAAGACTGCAACTTCTTAGCTTGTGCACAATTTAAATTAGCGTAGACATATCCTCACCATGTAAATTGCAATATGAAAGGCACATGACGCAGCTTTCAAGCTAAAAGCAATCGAGCGGTCCGATAAAAAAGGAAACAGAGCTACTGCACGTAAACTTTACTTTGCTAGCGTGTTTTTTAATTAAGGAGCGTAGGACGACGTCTATATGAAAAAATCTCTTTCCCAATACAGGGAAGACGACTTTGATGACGTCAGTTATAAGGAGGAAGATGAGGATGGTTTACCGTGATTTCTACAAGTACCGTATATTTTTTTTACAGAGCCGTTTACTGTGTTGCGAGCGTGTTCCTAGTAGCGTTTTGCTACCCTTCACAGGCACTATTATTAAAGCTTTGAAAACTCTCTCAGTGTACCGTCTTTCTTCATAAATATGTGTAACCATGTATAATGTGTATTTGCAACTGTATGTTTTTCTAATGTATTTATTTTAGAGATTTATTCTGATATGTTTTACACGGGTGAATCAAAAAGAAGGGGCGAAAACAACGGGGGCTGATGGGAAGTGGAGTAAAGGTGAGACATGTTTGTGGACGCAGCGGACAATAGTGGATATATATTTTTCCCACCCTTACCTTTGGAAATATCCATTTTTTTCCTTGGATTATTTTCAACGGGACCCGGACTCTGCAGGTCTGCATCAAACCTTAAGTACCGGTATCATTTCCGTTCAATTTGCCGGCTGTAATTTATGGACTGTGTACTCTATATTCAGTTACAATCGCGGGACTCAAAGTCGGGTTTGGGTTAATTTTGTGATTGTGTTACATGTTTTAAAGTGGGCGCATGCGGCTTATGTACAGGTGCGGCTTGTGTAAGTACAAAAGCGGTTATCCTCTTAAAATGTGGTGGGTGCGGCTTATAATCAGGTTCGCTCTATAGTATGGAATTTACCGTAGTGATTTATTAGATAAAACAAGAAAAACATGTTTTTACATTTTGGCAATTAGGAACAATGCTTCTAAACATTTATTTCTATGTTATGGCATTGAACGAGTTAACAGTCGGCGCAAGTCGGTTTGTGTTGGCCGTGGACACGAATTTTTGCACTGCCTGGCCAAATAAACTCCTCATGAGATATTCAGTAAACATTAACAGTCTGCATTTCAAATGTAGAATTTTGTGAGCAGTTGTTTGCGTTGGGCGTGTGTGCGCGCACCACAGCAAAGTTTTACTTGTCGGAAAAGCTTAAGGCAGAATGTGTGGATGCATTTCTAAAAGTGGTTGAAATTTCAGTTAGGAATATAATTGCACAGTCACGTTTTTTTTTCTTAAAGGGACAGTATGCAATTTTTTTCTCTACTTAGAAAAAAATTATATTTATTTCAGTTATTAGCAAAACACATGAAATAACACATGAAGGTGCTTTTTGTATAATTCTTAGAGATGGAAAAATTTGTATGTAGGCTCACTAAGACACATGATTGTCAGCTACCTTTCTGCTAAGGGTACCAAAATTTCAGCATTTTCTTCTTCTAATTTTTTTTCTTGCCTTTTTCCTTTTCTCTCTGTCTATCTTCCCCCTTTTTTCATTGCCTTTTTTTCTCATCTTTTTCTTCTTTCATTACTTTTTCCGTGTTTTTTTTCATATTTATTCTTGCTTTTTTCCCCTAATGTTTTGTTTTTCTTTTCTTTTGTCTTTCCTTTTTATCATATTTTCTTTTTTCCATTATTTTTCTCATTACCCTTTTTTCTTTCCTTTTTTATGTATTTCTTCCTGTCTTTTTACTTCCCTCTTTTATTCTTCTAATAGTTGTACTTCCCTTTTTTCTTTTCATTACTTTATATTTATCTTACTTTCCCGCTTTTTTATCTTTCTTTGCGAAAGGCTAACCCCCCAAAAAATGAGAAGAAAAATGTTCCAGTTTGATCATTTTGGTCTCTGTAGTTGGAATTATTTGTGCTTTTTAGCACTTAATTTCAGTTTCATGACACCAGGGGTCCCCAATATGGTGCCCGCAGGCACCTCTGTTGTCCTTAGCTGGCACCCTGGTATGTTTGAGACGCCTGGTGTAATGAAACAAAAAATGTGTGTTCTTAAAATAGCTCACCAGTGCTGGGTCATTGTTATTTTCTAATAAAATGTGCTGTTTTTTGTGGTTTACAGAGTCAATTTAACCCTAATCCCAATGATTAACCTGGTAACAACACAGTAACAACATGATAAGTTGTTATTAAAGAAATGCAAGAAAAAGTAGATCTCGGCATGAAAACGGTCAGAGACCCCTGCATTTCACAACACCATGACATAAAAGTGCTTTAGGAAGGTCTTCAGTGACTTTAAAAAAAAAACGCTATATACTCCCTCATATCTTTCAGATTTCATTTGTTCTGGTCCGTAGCCTTCACTCTGAAAATGCTGCTCTACGAGTGATCCCAAGAGCCAAGAAGAAATCCGCAGGTTCGAGAGCGTTCTCCATTCGGGCCCCGGTGCTGTGGAATGCTTTTCCCCCTGAGATTCGACATGCAACCTCAGTGGAACCGTTTAAATCTAGGCTTAAAACACACTTCTCATCTATAGTTTATGAATGACCTATATTTCATGTTGACAATATCTGTTTATTATTTGTTATTGCAACATCCATTGCAGCCTGGTCACCCTGGAAGGGGGATTACCTCATGTGCCTTCTCAAGGTTACTTATGTTCTTAAGGTTTTTGAGTTTTTCCCTGCCCTTGTGTATGTTTTAGATCAGGGGATGGTGTAATAATAGTAATAATTTGTGGTCTGTGGAGCCTTTTGCGACTCCTTGTGATTAAGGGTGTCACGAATAAACGTGACTTGACTGTATAAATGCAGGCCCTTTACCAACTAGTGGTCAAATATTACACACTGTCCCTTTAAGCGAGCATAGTTTACTTTGTGGCAGTGTGGGTCGACAAAGCAATCTATTATTCTTCATTTCGCAGATGAGACGAGCATTTTTTCGGCCTTTGGACCGCGAGATACGTGCGCGGCTTGAGACCTCCTGAAATAATCTCCCCATTGTGCAAGCACCTCAAAACGAACTTTGTAAACACGTGCGGCTTATGTGATGTTTTCAAATGTTTCATAAAAGGTCGCCTGTGAGCGAATGACGGTAGATAAGCATTTCATCACAAATTGCTTCGGGGAATAAAATAAGAGTCTCTTGTTGGTGTGTTTACAAAACAAAGCATAGTGAAATCCCGTGTACACAGCGAACTAGGTTCACTGACCTGGCGTTTTGTTTCCCCGACACATTTCGAGATCATCTCGCTTCACCTAGCGAAAAAACGTCAAGTTTTATGACCGCAAATACAGAATAAACACTTGTCCTTCTTGTTAGCGGTACATTTCCATGGCAAGTCGGAGTTATTCAGTAAATCGTAGCGATGTTGAGTTCAAAATAAAAGTGAGGCGCATATTACAAAAAGAATGCCATAGTAAAGGAAAGGACAAGCGCACCCAGCACCCCTTTGGAGTTGCCCAAAATACCTACAAAATGTAAATTAACTCCTGAAGTGATCAATACTTTTAAAAATAAAGCGCATATGACCTTTTATTTTGGTAACAAACCGGAAACGGCATAATATCTACAGTAATTTAGCAGCCAGTGAGGTTTCCTACCTGTGGCTTCCAAACTACCCGCAACGTCTTTGGCTGTCGAGCCGTAATGTCGACCTTCTTCGGTTCCTTCAGGCGCGTTTCGCATTTCTCCGCGGGGACATGATCTCGTCTTGGGGGGCGAGCGAGCGTGACGATCCCCGGCGACTGCCGCTCAATCCGCTCAGCTAAGGCTAGCGAGAGCAGGACGAGCGCCGTGTGCGCGCATTGTGCGCTCCCCGGCTCCGCTCAAGTTCGTGCGTCTGCTTTAGTTGAGGAACTGAATTTGGGTTGAGCTTACCTCGGCGAGGAGATTACAAGCGCTTGGTTCTTTTTCCATGCCATAGCAATTGTATATATATACACACACACACCTATATATCTATACATTATATACATATATATGTATATATATATATATACATACATACATATGTATACATATATACATATATATATATCTCATCTCATTAGCTACACCGCTTATGCTCAGTAGGGTCGCGGGGGTGCTGGAGCCCATCCCAGCTATCTTCGCGCAGTGGGCAGGGGACACCCTGAACTGGTTGCCAGCCAATCGCAGGGCACACAGGGACAGACAACTCACTCGCTCATTCACACCTAGGGACAATTTGGACCGGCCAATCCACCTGAAATGCATGTCTTTGGAATGCGGGAGACGCACAGGCAGACATAGGCAGAAAAGGAGCAGGGCAACAATTCAGTGATGAAAATCTGGAAAGTAGCAAAACCGTAATACAGCGAGGGATTACTGTATTAAAAAAAAAAAAAAAAAACATAAATTTATCAATTTGTAACTCAGCCGATTTCATTCATAAATCAGCATTTTTTCCAATTCAACACAAAAACCCTTCTTTCGTGGAACATAAAATTGCAGAACATGTACTATTAATGAACTGAAACTATGAGTATGTGGGGGAATTGGTGTCAAAACAATGGTTTCAAAAACTGTAAATTATACATTTTGTATTAGACGATTAATCAACATAGACTTATTCCACTATGAATTAAATATTTGAATCTTTCAATCAAAATAAATCATTTCATCCTTTCATAGTAAACTTTGTAGAGACTATCCATCCATCCATTATCTGCACCGCTTATCCACAGTAGGGTCGCGGGAGTGCTGGAGCCCGTCCCAGTCATCTTCGGACAGTGGGCAGGGGACACCCTGAACTGGTTGCCATCCAGTTGCAGGGCTTTTACGGACTATGCAATTTGTGGACATTATTACTGTTATATGGACCTGATTTTTGTTGGACCTAATTTATTGAACAACCTACCTACATTGGTCAAGGCAGACTATTTATTGTACACTGCTTAAGTTTGGGTCCCACCAAAACCAGATATCTCATTATCATCAAACATTTTTTAAAAAAGCCCCAGGGAGCGTCAAAGACCCGCATGTGATACCAGCTCAGTAGCCTAGATGGTAAGGCGCCCGCTTTGAGACTGGGAGGTCGGTGGTTCGCGCCCCGGCCGAGTCATTCCTAAGACTTAAAAAGTGGTCGGCGGCGCCCTCTGTTGGCTGCGGCTGCATCGGCTCGCTACAACGGGTCAGGTGCAATCGACATTTCGTTCTGTGTACATTGTTACACAGAATGACAATACAAGGAAATTATTATTATTATTATTATTATGTGGCTCCTGAGCAGGTTTAGTGGTCCACATTTGTTGGCGATAGCAAGCTCCTTCCTCTATTTAGCCAATCAGGATGCAGAAACCCGTTAAATAGTAAAACTGTAATAATTAAACTGTTCGCGGCAGTCGTAGTTTTCGGAACAGGCGAGGCGGACAGCTCAGGGAGGCATTTTTACAATGACACATAAGAGGTGGCACGTGAACTTCCCAAAAATAAAACCAATAATAAATGTGTTCCTTAAAGCTGTTTTGTATCATCTAACGACAACATAACAACAAATGTATGTGTGCAGAGAGACTGACAGGCTGACATATAAGAGACGAGGAAAAGCATAGGGGAGCTGGGGAGAGGTGGCGCATGGGACAGTTCCAACCCATTTTCTCAACCGCATCAAGCTTTCTTATTCCACTTTCGTTACGAAAGAAACGGCTCGCTTCTTCTTTAAACTTCACACCAACCGTATTGAATGGATGCACAAGATATGAACAATAAAAATGTCAAAGTTCTTAGCGCGCTGGAGATACAGTTTTGTATGTTTTTACACAAACTAGGAAGTAGAAGCCGCATTTCTTCTTCAGGGTGGATACTGGGTGACCTCTCACAGCGGCGGAAAAAAGCACTACAAAGTAATGTCCTGTACACGGAAAAAGGTGCACACAACACAAAATCTAATTTACAGCAATGTCCAGATATTTTTCCACATCCCGAAAAAAATGTTCCTCCATCCATTATCTGCACCGCTTATCCTCAGTAGGGTCGCGGGGGTGCTGGAGCCCATTCCAGCTATCTTCGCACAGTGGGCAGGGGACACCCTTAACTGGTCTTAACTGGTTACCAGCCAGTTGCAAGTTCCTATCTACCGTTTTACAGAAGTTGAATGGTGGTAATTAGGGCAGTATCTATCTCATCTCATCTCATCAGCTGCACCGCTTATCCTCAGTAGGGTCACGGGGATGCTGGAGCCCATCCCAGCAATCATCGGGCAGTGGGCAGGGGAAACCCTGGACTGGTTGCTAGCCAATCACAGGGCACACGGGGACAGACAACTCACTCGCTCAGTCACA